>NW_015629307.1:185194-211225 GCF_001515625.1 Sinocyclocheilus rhinocerous
GGGGATGCCAGAAAAGGGCACCCATCTCAAGTATGCAGAGAATTCTGCTGTTACTGTAAAAAGTAAATAAATACCCTAAATATATAAAACTGTATTCACCTGCAGGAGAAATGCTAGCATTGTTGATCCACAGTTTGGTCGCTAGGAAACTTCTTTATGAACAGTCGAACACTTACAAAGGTAACATTGCATTGGCATTTATTTCTTTATGTCATCTTCTGAGCATCAGAGTCTAATGTAATTAGTAATATCCCACACTTGGAGTTTCACTTGAATGCAGCATAACAGAGGGGTTCTCAACATGTATCTGCTCATAAAAGAACGATCACCAGGTGCCCATTCGTAACTGCCCATTCACTCATAGCATAGAAGCCATTGTGACCACTTGTTAACCACATACACACACATCAAAAGCTACGGACAGGTTGTCAGGTAGCAGATGTGGCAGCAAGTTATTGAAGCCAGACATTACTAAACTCTCATTAGTGCTGAGAACGCTCTCATTCATTCCCTCACTAACACACATGCACTCTTTTTCCCATTCTATGAGGTCAGCAGGTGTCTCGGGCTCTGTAGGGCTTGTCTGAACGTAATTAAGATCTGCTCGTTAAGATGTTGCTCAGACCGGTAACGCTGTTGGCATAGCGACTGCCCGCTGAGAAGCTGTGCTGATCAAAAACCTCTTAGTGATATCATCTCAGCATGATGTGCCCCCCGACAGAATTCCCACAGCTGATGAGTTAAATGCCTGTGCGTGTTGCTCCATTTGCAAATCTGAGGTGAGGGGGTTTGAAGGACAACAGCACTAAATAATACTACATGTTCGGCAGCATGATGAACTTTCGCTACGACTCACACTCCTTCAATGTGATCTCAATGATTTATATTTATGGTAAGTTTGAGACTACTAGTGCAAATACTTCTATTTGGGATTTTTCTAATTAAAAACAGTTTTCATTGCAAATAATATTGTCAGCATATTAGCAGGACATCTAGGGAAAAAGTTGAAGATACATGTTTTCTAAATTTCCATCGGTTATGAGATTAGAAATTAGAAACAATTATTCAAAACAGAATACATAGTAAATACATAAAAAACTTCAAATGTAGAACAGTTAATAATAAAATACAAATACAAAAAAAAGAAAAACAGTGTGTGTATACACACACATATATATATATATATATACACACACACACACAGAGTACGTCTGCATGGACAACAATACTCCAATATTAACGCAATTAAGACCATACTTTGATTAAGAATCTACTGTGTAAACAGAGATTTTGGATGACCTTGATCCGGCTAAATTCATAGTCGAAGTAAACTGAAATTGAATTTAGACATGTGGAGTATTCCTATTTTAGTCGCATTATCGAGGTGCAGTATAATATGTAAACACCTTAATCACACTTTTACCATTGTGTAGGATTTTTTGCCGCATTTTGCGGATTTGTATCCACCGTCGTCTGTTTGCACATACAGCATGACAATAACTGCACTTGAAGCTTTCGTAAAATGAAAAAAGAAATACCCAAAACTAGGGATGCACCGATACCGATATCGGTATCGGGCCCGATACTGAGCTCCTGTACTCGTACTCGTTAAAATGCCCCGATACCAAACGCCGATACCACACAGCATGTGATAAGTGCCATATTCAGACAAAGAAACACCGACAACAGACAGCAGAATGGAGTTATTAGAGATTAAAGATGTCTACGAAGTATATGTATGCAATGAATATAAAACATTCAGTATTAATGCCTGTATAGCGTAGAAAATATGGTTAACACCCGGTCATGCATGGAAAAAAATACCGTCATGTACCGTGAAACTGGTATAATTTAGAAAAATACCGTGATATAAATTTTTGGTCATACCGCCCAGCACTAGGTGCATCCCTACCCAAAACTGTATATGTTACCATAACGAAGACTAATTGTATGCTGATATGTGAAATTCTGGAGGGGATGTCGGATGGCGTTGCTTGGGGACGTAATGACATGTGCCATTAATTGATCTATGTACTATAACATGTAAAATGGGAAAATGAAAGGAATATTCTAAAAGCAACTCATGTCCTTAATCATATTGTCTTATTCAGAATAAGGTAAATAATTAGATTACTGATGTCCATGTAAATACAAAGTTCTGGCATGAAATTCTAGATGGCACAGTCCAATATATCAAACTCAATATGACATAATGACATCACATGGCACAGCTGACTGAATCTCTCCTGTATCGGTAGCCTATGAGCTCGCTGCTCAACATTTAAATTAGTGCTGGGCAATAATTAAAATTTTTAATTGCAATTAATCGCATGATTTCTCTGCGATTAATTATGATTAATCGCATTATGCACAAAATTAAATAATTAATTAAAAAGTAGTGTATTGCGTACTTTTTTCATTTAAAAGTACTGCTATTTGAACAAAAGTGCAATAACATTTGGTTTGCAAACACTTTAAACAAGTAAGGTGCTTTTTACAGCAGTATTCCTTTTACGTAGTAGCAGTTAATAGTAGCAGTAGCAGTTAGCAAATAAATATTAATGTAATTATATAAATATATATATATATATATATATATGTGAGAGTGTGAAAACTGTGTTTTAAGAGAGTTTATTTTGTAAAAGTCTACAAGGCGAAACATGACCTTCTTTAAATATTGACCTTGTTTAAACTCTTGCTAAATGGTCTTCATAATTGTCAGACACATTTAAACTTAAATTCCAGAATCCCCAGTAAGCAAATTGGATTTAGACTGATTTACTTTTAGACTGTAAGTGGAGCTGAATCTAGTATTTTATACAGAATATGAAATTTGAATATTTCTATCTCTGAAAGTAAATAGCCAGTTCAGTCTATGAGAAAAGCAGTAATAAATTGATTGCCAGGTTGTTGGGATTCTTACCAAATGTTGATACTTCACTCTATTGCAAAATCTAATAAGGCTTGAGAACCATCCAGTCCTATTTTGTTTGGAGCACAATATTTACTTACTTTTCTTTAGGTCTACAATATGTTTCTGAAAGTCTGAAAAACATCTCTATTTCTCTATGCCATTCTAATGTTTAGCTAGTTTTAATTCATTTTTCTCATAGCGTAACTATACAAATCAAACTTATGAATGCATTCTAAAGCAGGTGAAGCATGATGTATGTTTTTTAACCTTCAGCCAAAAGTGTTTTACAACAACTTTGTTTTGAGCAAGAGATCATTAACATTAATAGATCATTAACCTCACTGCTAAGTGCGCACTGCTGTATGACAACTAAGACTGCAGCAATGATCACATCCTGATTTGGGAGAATGGTGTGGAGACTGATTCATAATAAACAGGGAAAGCCCAGTAAATGTAACATTTTACAGATGAGACAGTGAGTGAGCAACAAACAGAATACAATATGCTATGACAAAGTTCTGCATCCCCCAGGATGTGATTAGATTTGCTGAGGCGCCAGACTAAATTTCTGATTTGTAAGCATGAGCGGGCAGTATTCCTAAGAGCTGTCTGCAAGAGTGGACAGTCTGAGAGTTGTTTTTAATAATGCATATGTGAAACAGTTCTCGGGTCCCTGTAGTGCTGAGAAGTCTGACAGATTCCTGCAAATCAATCCTTTTGAACTGTTTGTTTCAGTGAACCACATCAAAAATCTGATTCAGAGATACAAGTCATCTTAGAGTGTTAACATGAGTCTTTTCTCTTTTCATAAGAGCACAAGCACAGAGGGTCAGCGATGAAAGAAAATAATTAAGTTGAAAGCAGGCAAACACAAATTGAAAACTCAAAAACAAATTGAAACTCAAAAATCAGTCATGGACGGATCTGGAGTATATGATGTAAACTCTAAAATTGCAACCAATCACGCACACTTGTGCCGATTCGAGCGGAGAGAACATCGTGATACACGTAATAATCCTTTTGAGAAGAGTGTTGAATGGCACTAATGTTGCTACTTTGATCCTCTATAAATACGCTGACAGACAATTAACCTCCTCTCAACGCTATCATCTGTCAACACTGAGCAATGGCATATTCTTCCCTGTTGGCAACAAGGAGCGCACATCTGCTCGGATGTCAGGTGGCGATGACTCCTTGATAATCTCATCTTTAGGAAAGATTATGGGTTCTTCCTGAGATTTTCTGCCTCTAGCCTAATTACAGAATTTTCCAAACTGAATGAGCTGGCTCTGTTTCCCTGGTGATTAAGACTTCATTGGTGGAGTGTGATTTTACTTCGCATAATTTGAGGCGAGTGCTGAATTCGATCCCAATCGAGAATGTAAACCACTATAAGATGCAATAATCACAAGGGATTGATTGCTAATGTTTTGTCAGTGCTGTGCTCAAGTCCCATCTGCTGCCCTACAAAAAAAAAGACTTTCAACATGAAATAAAGACCCTTCTCTATTCATCTTACGCCTGCTGATATGCAGGTCATCAGAAGTATTTGTAACCACACCATGCTTTTTAATGTAGCCTGGCTTTGGGACAAAAGAGAGTGAAATTACAATTACAATTTACAAATTACAAATATATATATATATATATATTTAAAGAGAGAGAGGGAGAGATTTTCAAATAAGCTGATCAGCAAGGATTAATTAAATTGCAACAGCAATGTAATATTACATAAGATTCTTTTTCCAATCAATACTATTACAAAAGATTTCCATTTCAAATAAACTATTTCTTTTGAATTTATCAATTCCATTTCCACAAAGATATTAAGCAATGCCACTGTTCTCAACAATAACGATACGTGTTTCTTGAGCACAAAGCCAGCATATTAAAATTATTTCTGAAAGATCATGTGACTGAAGAACTGAAAAATTGTGAAATAGCTGCAGAAAATTAAGCTTTGCCATCAAAGAATTAATAACATTTATTAAAATAGTAAACAGTTATTTTGAATTCTAATATTTCCCAATATTACAGTTTTTACTGTATTTTTGATCAAATAAATGCAGCATGAAACTTAAAAAAAACCACACAAACTCGAACAGTAGTGTATATAGATAGACACTATTATTTATAAACAAACAAATATATTTAACAAAAAATAAAGCATACATAAATTATTCATGATTCCAGAGATACAATCTCAATATGGTCACTTGTTTATTTTCATTCCCTCTTCTTTCTGCTCGTTTATGAGTCACAGCCATGCTTCATGTAATAAATTGTGGCATAAACAATAATAATGTGTTATCATGCAGCACACACTCTTTGGTAGTTTTAATGCTCATGAGTGTGTGAACATGTTTCCCGGCTGCCAGTAAAAGCAGGCAAGCTTTTAGAGAGGACTGATAAGCTGAAGAGGGGAATACCGTTCCTTCATTTTTATGATTTAATACTTTTCTATAAGCCATCCAGCAAACCCTGCGATGGCATATGAACCCTCTAGCTATAGCAGCACACATGATTGAAAACTCCACTATAAGCTTATGTTTGCAAGCTTGCACAGTATAAACCAGAGCTCAACCATAAGGATGCCCCAATGGCCCCGGGCCAGTATGAAAGGGTTTCGGCCTGGGCCTGTTAACAAGAATTGTCACTTGCCTTATTGGGCTAGTAAATTGCATACTTAACCTCATTGGAAAATTAATTATAACGTTACTGAGAATTCTTCTAATTTAAATGTTACAAAGGAAACATTAGGGACTAATTGTAAAATGATTTGTGATAGTGTTAGATGCATTTTGCTTGCAAAAGTGGGTAATTATAAACCAAATCATTTTTTTTCTTGTAACTTTTTTTGTAAAGAATAAAATATACATAAACACTTGTAAAAGTATTGTCAATTAAAGTATTAAAAATTCTACTTAATAAAATCTGCATTGAACTCACCTCCACTTAAATGTGCCATAATGAAAACCGAAAGAAGAAAAAAATAATGGAAGATTTGTTGTATTTGAAAAATCACAGATTACTGCTGCATAGGATGACAGCAGCTAGGAAGAATGTAAGAGCCACTTTTGACCATTTGTGAAGTCAGAGTGAGACTTTGAGAAGAGATAATAAGGCAGAAAGAAATCAGAACAGGTCAAGACCAGCAATCTCCAGATTTGAGACTGAACATCCCAACCGCTCAACCATGAAGACTGCTTTTTAAAATGTTAGCCATTTGAATGATTAGAATAATGCCTTGCCTTCAACTTACACAGACAGATAATTTCAGATGTCAGACAGCCAATCAAGTCTTAACCCTAATTCAAAGTCATATAAAAAGATGAAAAAAGAAAGACTTAAATGTGCAAAGGAGCAAAGATACAAAGGAGGATAAGATTGTCTTCTAGAAAGAGGGTATTAGGAAAGAAGACTTCTGCTGCAAACGAAGCAGTAAAAGCGGTCTCCACTGACACGCAGAGAAGATCTGTCATTTCCTTTAGACGGACATTTGTATACACCACTGGCTGAGGCTCTCAAATATACATCTGTATTCTACAACCATGCCATTGATCAAATCAGAAACTCCAACTACCACCGAGTCCTGATGTTACCTTTAATTTTTCAGTAAACAAACTGACACCTTTTTGAGTGTAAGCTTGAGGACTGTAACTTGTGATATCATGCCATATTTTGATTAATATCAAGATCAATAGAATAAATCAGGTTGATATCAAGATCAAAAGATAAATCAGGACGTGCATCAGTCCCTTGACAGGCCTGCTTGCACATCTGTGGAATGACCCCATGAGGAAACACACACACCACAACCGTAACATTGAGAAAGTACTGCACTTGTTATTCTGCAAAGTATTCCTCCTTTCCCCTCTCTCTCCTGTTGGTTCTCCACTAACCAATCTACTCCAGCTAAATATATTAAACAAATGTTATACTAAAATAGCCTGAGTGCATCTAGGCAGATTTAAATAAAAAAAGAGAGAGAAGAAACTGTACTAGAAAATAATGTTGTCTCTATAGACACGCGTCTATCAGTGCTTCAGTCAAATTGACATATTATGAAATCAGAACAAATGTAATCAGCTTTTGTCTTCCTCGCTAGAACAAACAAACCAAAGTGAAACGGAATGATGGAAAAACACGAAAACAGATAAGTATGTGTTAAGTTGATTAAGGTTTGTCCTAATTATGTTTGATTAACTGGAACTCTGATGTGAATCGTGGAGACAAAAAGCAACAGATGTTTTTTTTTAATACTAACAGGGTATTACTAGTGTAACAAATAAGCACAAAATGTTGTAACTTCTAGTACAATAACAGCTGTGAAAACCGGTGAAAAATAAAATACAATTTAATTAAACATTCTTTCTTCTCTGGAATACAAAGGAAGATATTTTGAAGAATGCTTCAACTGTTTTTGTTCATACAATGCCAGACACTTTTGAAAAAGGTCTGAGCCATTTTTCAAAAAATCTTCATTTGTTTCCACATGCAGAAGAAAGAATGTCATACAGGTTTGGAATGACATAAGGTGAGTAAATGATAGAATTTGAATTATTGGGTTTTAATTATTAGCTTTAATGCTACACCATACAAATGACATTCTAAAAAAATCAGATTGCTTTCTTTGTTTCAAAATGACAGTACTCCTGTGCACAATTAATTTTTTTATGTATTTAACACATAAAACTATCTGTACTGCCCTCGGTATATGTGCTGTATATAACTTGACAGCCAGATAAACTCTTCCCTAACATCAAGACTCTGAAGACATAGGCTCCTTGTCCACAGGTTTATTGACGTTGTGAGGAAAAGTGAAACTGAAACATACAAAACGCATAATCAACAGATATAATCAAATGAAATGAATTAAATCTCCTTTTTTTCCTTTTACTGTCACAAGTTTATGTATTTAACAAATATCTTTAAATGTAATGTATGTATATTTAACATGTATTTAATTTTCTAATCACTGTTCTATCTGTACTGCATTTATATGAACTTTTAATGGTCTAGGAACAGTATAAACATTACCACAACGAAATGTCCATTAACTATAGTGAGGTAGATAGAGAATAATAGGCTTCTAACAATCAGCTCCATAAAATGTAACACTATCCCCAAATAATAATCTGCAATCATATATATTGTTAAAAACAGTCAATATATACCCACGATGCTACAACAGACGCAAGATGTATGCAAATATCACAGTATAGCTTCAGATCCACTAAACATGCTACTCTCTGTGTCATGCTTGCTCACTTCCTTATTACTGGTCACATGGCAGGACTCTTGCTGAAACTTAAGATTCTTAAAGGGACCACAACCAAATAAAGAAAAGCATAGATATTAGCTTCAAAAACTAAAACAAGACATGAAACATATTAAATGGTAACAAAACACTATCTAACAGATAATTTCTGGGATGAAAGTAACAATTTATAAACTCTGGTTAACGCTATACAGGCTTGGCAATTTTCTTGACTTGATTTTTACATAGTCCACAGTCATTCCATGGTGTAGAAAAAGGTATTGTGTTACTCAAGAATGCTCGCTAATTACTGGTTCTATATCTGGAGGCTGACATTTAGATATGTAAATACCACTGATGTCAGTATTCACACTTGAAGTGATGGATGGACAAGTATCGGCCCATTTGTGGCTTTGGTTCCCCTGGGAGCAGACTGAAATAAAGTCAAACCCCTGCATTGCACATGCAGCATCTGTCCAGAAGGCACAGGTCAGCCTAGCACTTAGTCTTTAACTAGGCCTATTATTTAAGGTTCATTAATGTTGCGTAAAACAGGAGAAAAGCCAGCGTGTGCAAGCAAATGTGTTTAGTTGAGCTTTCTTATTTTGGTCAGCAGGAAAAATTATGACCTATATAGTGTGAAAGATTCTGAGGAAAATTCACCCAACACTTGCACCACATTAGCATGCGGTATTCTAGCATAATTCTTATTTCACTTATTGCCCTCAGAAGTCTATTGCCAAATGATAAGATAATTTCAGATTTTAAGAAACCATATCAAAATATAACTGCAGGCAGCAATTAAGGGGCCAAGCACAAAGAAGAAACAATGAGTAATGCCAGCATGGCTGGGAGCATCAGACCAACTGCAACAATGGGTGGCTAAAGACATTTTTTAGATTATTATAGTCGAAATGGCAGAAAAATCACTAGTAATACAATATAACGATTTAGCATTTTTGACCAATAGGTGGTGCTGTTATCAAATTATTATGGTGTGGTCAGTGTGAAATGACAACAGCTGGGTTTCCATCCAAAGTTGCGAAAAAAAGTCGAATATCGCATAAAACATTTGCGAATAAGCACCATTTCCATCCAACGAGTCAAAAAGAACAAAATTGTCACTTCCTGATAAACTGGCACTAAATATCACTAAGAAAAGTAGGAAAAGTCACTGAACATAATGATTTTCATATATAATAAATTATTTGCACCTCAAAGCGAGCAGACGAAATACTATAAATGCGGTCATTGCGTTCGAAAGTTTGGGCACGCAGTCATGCAAGACAGTTCTGGGAGGCAATTATACAGAAATGCTTTGACGACAGACTGTGCTTGGGCATTTAAGAATAACCATAACAACATTTCAGATGCTGTGCAACAAGATCGGTCCACTGATTAGTCAGGTTATGCTGTCCCATAGCGCAAAGTCACATGACTTTTTTGATACACATGTAGAAATTTTTTTGCAAAATGCATTTCCATCTCCCATTATTCACATTATCAAAAACCACCTCAAGCAAGCATAATACTTCAAAATGTGCATAAAAACAGGGCGATGGAAACATAGCTAATGACAAATAAAAACGTTTGGTGTCAATATACCAAATTGTTGCGGCATCAGAATCAGCTTGGCATCATGCCAACAATTTCATCGATGCATTATTCAAGAACGGTTTGGTGTATCGAAAAAAATAAACTTTTTTAAAAAACTTCATCAGAACACACACGAATATATTTAACCATTTTTTGACCATTTAATGAAAGTCCTAGCGGTTCTAAAAAGCATTAGACTCAACTGTCTTTCAATGAATTGACAAAAAACACAGACACTTTCACCACTTTCAGAATAAAGTAATAGAGGTTTGGAATGACAAATGACAAACAATCACTTAAAGTGGAAAAATTAAAACAAAATAAAATAACACAGTAAAGGAGCAGTCACATTTGCAGAATTTTGGCAAAATTTTCATGGGCAAAAAAGTCCATTGTCAATAGTGTAACAACAGCTTTCTGCTAGTCGACGTGGCATATATGCACAACCAAAATTTGTTTACCTATTGAAATTACTCTGTTTCGACCGTGACAAATTGGTGAACAATGGTAAATATGATCATACCTTCAAAGTTCTTGGTTTATTTTGAGTTGGAAACAACGAAAGTCATGACTAGGGCTGCACGATAAATCGAAATGGAATAGAGATCGCGATTCGACAGAAGCTGCGATTGTCATGCGTATCTTTCACAACTCACTAAAAACAACCAATTTATTAGTTTGTGATTCTGACTGTATTTGTTACACTATTTATTTTTGATTCAAAAAAAGAACTGGTTCATGAGAGACAGACTACAGTGGTTCTTGATTCTCAACCCTTAGAATTTCTATAGTGAACTCTAAAAAAAGCAAACAGCACATTCAAATAAACATCATTATTAGCAAATGCTATTTATTCTTAGTGAATTACCCCTCTGAGAGATCTTAACACTTGCGCACACACATCCTCTCTCACTCTCCAACATATTTATGCATCAACACACACACGACAGGCATATTTATGACCTTTTAAAGTGCTAAAAAAGATTAAGAATCTCTGACGAAATGTGATAACAGAAGACCCAAGTGTGACAATTTCCACAAGCCACAGCCTGCGGAAGTCTTACTTAACACAAACAACACTTCTTCTGGCCATCTAAATTTAAGACATACGCATTCCCAGCCAGTGGCATGTTGTAAAGTTGATAACATAATGCGATTAACATCTAATATAATCTCAGTTGAAATATGATTATGGAGAGCATGCTAACACTAGCCAGTGGGCTGTGCTTCTGTGCACACCGCTTCCAGACATCCTTATAAGAACATCTTTTTTTTTATCCTTCAGCAAAAAGGGAGGAAGACAAAAATACACCGATGCACACATACACACGGGCCCGTGGAATAAAAACAAAGCAGCAGAGTGGATCGAATCATTTTTCACTGTAACCGGACATGCACGTTGCGTGTATGCGCATTAAATCGGCAATGTGAACAGGGTGCTCAGCCATGGAGGCAAAATACAAACACACAAGCCAGAAACAACAACATTACATCTTATATCTCACCATATTTCCATGGTTCTGCACAGTTAAACCCAGTGAAATGGAAAACAGTGGAATATCTCTTTCAATCTAGTGCAGAGGCTGTTAAGAGATTCAGAAATGCCGAAATTCACACACGAGAATTAAAGTCCTTCTTATTTTTAATGAGCTTCAGTTTAAATGTTAAACACTTCTCAAAACTTCAAAGACACGAGCTGTTCACATTCAGGCATATCCGTCAATGTCCTGTCAGGATATATCCCGATGAAGCGCTAATAAGCGATGATTAACTGTGTTGTAATTAGACAGTACTGATAACAGAAATGTCTTTGTCTACATGTTTAAACAATAGGAAGTGACCGGAGGTCTATACATTCACTCACACCACCACCCACTCAGAGCAACCCAGTCTTTTTTCCTCAAACTCACACAGACTTAGAAAGCTGTCCTTATTCTCTGTACAAAACGCTCTGCATTGTTGGCTCATCCATAATGGATTTGGATTGTGGAAGGATGAATGAATCTTTAACCTTATGACGCAGCCCCCTCAGATCAGCTTTACCCTGTCATGTATTTTTCATGGGGCCACAAGTTGTTTTATTCATCTTTGTTTTTTAAGATGGGGTCCTGGAGGCCAGGGACACTATGGAGCTTTAGGTCACAAAGAGTAAACACTTCAAACATTCGCTCACACAAATGTTGTTCAGTAAGGTTGAAAGTTGTGAGAAAACAGTCAACAGTTTACAGAAAACCCGGGGAATGGGGATTTATTAAACGTCATGCTTTATAGACCTTCAGCCCTCCTGACGATACTTTGAGAGGACAGGCGGGCCCTTTCAGTGTCGTAGTGTGATTTATAGTCTAGTTAAAACCAACAAAAACCTGCAAATACACCAGCACAGGTGCTCTCTATGAGGCCCTGCGTGATAATAACCCTCTACCAGTGCTGGTTATGATTGAGGAACATTATTATACTAGTTAGTAATGTCTGACTTGTTTAGAGGGACAAAAATACGTCAAAAATCGAGTCGCAAAATATGTCAGGGCTGTAATCAAAATCTCTTTAAGGCAATTAAATTTCTTGGCAACACCCACAGGGAGAAATTTTCCATTTAGATAAAGGTCATATACAAGCACATCTTCTATCTATTTAAAAAATATTTTATTTTTAATTTTCAAAATTTTAATAAATATAATACTAATATTTTTGGATGGATGGATGGATGGATGGATGGATGTGAAATTCACCATGAGTGAAATGTAACAAACACTGCCGTTCAGAAGCTTTGGTTAGTGTTTTTCTTTTGTAAAAAAATTAATAAATAAAAGAAACCTCTTATGCTCACTAAAGATGAATTTATTTGCTCAAAAACAGGAAGTAAAAAAATTTATATTGTGAAATATTATTACAATTTAAAACAACTGTGCTGCATTTCAATATATATTTAAAATGTATTTAAAAAAATTTAATGTATTGAAAGCTAATTTTTTTCAGCAGCTATAACTCCAGTCTTCTGTCACATGATCCTACTAAATAAAAGTATTAATTTCTTTAATAAAAATCTTACTGACCCCAGTAAGTAATGTAGATTATTTATATATAGATAAATGCTATTACTGCATTTTTTGATGCCATTTAGTGGAAGTCAGGCTCCCATCACAGGCCAGTCCACCTAAAAATGAAAATTCTGTCATTTACTCACCCCCATGTCCTCTATTACTTACTATTTTTCAAAATATATGAGTCATACTAATGGCCGATGGCAAACTAATGACAGAATTTCCATTTTTGGGTGAACTATCCCTTTAAAGCAACCACCACTGCTGTAAGATCCCTGAAGCTGATATGTCAAACTGATATGTCAAACTGATATGCTCAAACTGAAGCATTTGTATGTAAAAACTGTTCAAATAAATTATAATAATAAAAGGTCACCACTTCACCTCCCGCTGAATTCTGACATCCCCAGATCACCTGCTGATATGCTAACCAGGGAGACGACTCCAGGTAAAGAGACAGAGAAGAATAGACACACGAGGGGCTCCAATTTGCATCCCCAAAATGGTACGGCCAATCATAATGTTTATTAATATGACATTGCCTTCCCTCTCTTTTCTGCCTCTCCTCATGCTTTCTTTCTTCGTCTATCACCTGCTGGGCAGGAGAACATGTGTCACTCAGCGTGGCGGCACACCAAGGGTGCGAGAGCAGACTCGCGGGCAAACACACACACACAGTGGAAATTAAAGTTGCTTTGCGCCTTCAGCACAGCTATTTATTGTGCGAATGAAGGTGCACGGGTACATTTACGTGCGCGTGTGTGTGTGCACTTCTCCAAGGATTTCTGAGAGGCCACTCAAATGGCGTTTATTGCTCTCCGCTATAGAGGTGAAGTGCTTTCAATCTGCACTGAGAGAAAAGAGGCAATTATGAGAGCACAGAACACATTAGAATAACCATTATGTTATCATCAGCTCGGCTCAAACAGCAGGCGAGAGCTCTGACCCTTCTCCGCACGCATGCTTTCATCTCGCGCTCTCATTTGCTCATGTTCCTCTGCGTATGATAGGTGGCGTGTGATGTGCTTTCTGGTAATGCTATTGAACATCCGCTATCTTTGTTTTCAATGGAAAGTTCTAAAAAGAAATCTGAAATGCTTTATGGAAGGGTGAGACCCTGAGCTGGAGTCAGTCAATTGAGCCTCCGCCAAATCTCCTACGACAAAAGCCGAACACACACAAACAGTCACACGCACGCTCGCATCGGCCAAATTAAAAATTGATCCTCTAGGCTTGAGGTCTATTTCATTTTTTTTTTGCTTGCTTCTGTCCTCAGTTACCCTTCCCATCTCTCTTTCGGGGTGAAAGACTACTGCTGGAAATGTGGATGGATTAGGTAAGTACAGAGAAAGAAATACAGCCACACACACTTTAGTGTGGGAGATTCAGGAAGTGCCATATGAGATGATGCACACAATGTGACATCGGGCTGATATTAAGAAACAGGGTTGGGTGATGCATCAAACTTTCACAATATATTCGCCATGATTTTCAATCAGGTCAAACTGTGCATTTCAACAAAATGATTCCAAATTTAAAATGAACTGATTCAAAATGATTCACTTCAGTCATTACTCAAAAATGTCTTAAACATTTTAATATATGTATTTTTTTATTAATTCAAAATACATTTTTAAAATTAATATTTTCTTAAATTTTGAATTTGAAAATGTAAACTCTGAAAACTGAACTGCAAAATATATAATTTTTTGTTCAGCAGAAGAAAGAAAGTCATACAGCCTTTGAATGACACAAGGGGGTAGTACATGATAATTTTCAATTTTGGGCGAACTATGCAAAAAATGTAATCATATTATATGATTATTATATCATAACAATTTTATTCCAAAGTTGTATTCCTCATTTGAAATATAAATTATATATATATATATATATATATATAATATATATATGTATATATATATATATATATACACAAATTAGATTTTGAATACAATTCATATTAATATTTTACGTTTAATTTTAAAAATTAAAATTTACAACAACTGCTGTTGTTGAAACAATGGTTCCTCTGATTAAACAAAAATACCTTTAGAGATATACATTAAATATCACCAAATGACTGAAAAATAAAGATATTTATTAGTTATACTGTATCGCCCAACCCACATGGAAATCCTGATTTAAACAGATTAAACAGACTGCAAAAACACACAGGAACATTTAAAAGTCAAAATACTAAGTAAATGAATCAATAATAGGACAAACATCTGCTCACATATGTAAGCACTGCAGGAAGACTCAGTGAGATCGATGTTTTCAGATACAGATGATTTCAGATTTAAACATGGCAGAGAGAAGCCGAAAAGTAAAGGATATAGTGGATTAGTCACGGATGAGGCCCCAGCAGTGACAGTTTTACCATGGTGACAGGTTTTTGCCTGAGCAATAGGTTGGCGTTGTGACAGGTTCGCCACGGTGATGGTTACCTGGCGACAGGTGAGCACTCTGCAGGGATTGGTCCCTGGGGGTTGGTTCAACCAAGCCTCGTTTATCACTGACGTACACCACATGGAGTAACAGATGCCTGAATGTAGACGACAGCGGGGAGCAAGCGTGTATATGTGTGAGAAACAGAGAGCAATGAAAGCAGTGGCCGAGTGAGGAAGCCAGGGTATGATGTGCAAACTCCATAAATTGCATATGAAGTTTGCTACATCAAAAGAGGAAATTGAAACTGGCCCGAAATTATTTGTGGCATATTTATTTTTTCACAAAAGCCTTGACTGTTTAGTTGGCCATGGGTGTGCTCACTGTTCTTTTAAATCTTCTATATTCATCAAAGAATCCTGAAAATAAATGTATTACGTTTGCCACACAAATATGTAGTTAGAATAAGAAATGTTTCTTGAGCAGCAAATCAGCATTTTATAACTATTTCTGAAAGATCATGTGACACTGAAGATTGGAGTAATGGCTGCTGAAAAATGCTTGATTTGTATTTATGTAAAACAAGCATTTATTCATTTATTTAAAAAGTGCAATTAAGTAATTGCTACTTTCTTAGTTTAGGCACTTTACATTTATCTTATTTTGTACTAATGCTATTTTATCATTTGTTAATTTGGAAATAGATGAGATGTACATAACGCATGAGATGTTTGTGGTTTGAGTGCATTTGGAGATGTTTATGAAATTTGAACATGAGGATGTCAGAGAGAGACTTGTGCTGGATCTCGGAGTGTGTGTGCATGCTTGCGCTCCTATAATTGCTCTTAGATCCCTCCACTCTTTTGTCTAAGAGCAAGATCCGTCTTTCATTTAATTTCCTCCACTTCACCACAAATTTGAGTCTGCAGCAGGGCTAAGCACAAATCCTCCAAAGCCGACCGTGTATGTGTGTGCGCAGGCATCAGAAAGCCAGCGAGACAGGAAGAGAGAGAATTCAGCTGTACTGCAGCATCTCAGAAGCATTGATATGAAATAGAGCTCTGGGACACCAACAAGGTTGTCCAAACACAGCAAAAGTCACTCACACTAATAAAAGTTCCTGCACCAAAATAAAGCCCTACGGGAGTTTTAATGTGTGTAAATACACTGAAATGACTCTCTCTCTCTCTCTCTCTCTCTCTATATATATATATATATATACAGTACAGAAGATTCTAAAAAAAAAATGCCTCAGCATTTTATGTAGGTTCAGTGTGGTTTTGGACCAGAAAGACTTTCATTGTATGTATAAAAACAGTTGAAATATCATCTCGTGTGTTCCACATAAGAAACTCAGTCATACAGGTTTTCAACAAGGGCGAGTAAATGAACAGAATTTTTGGGTGATCTATCCCAAAAATATTTAGAATATCTAGCAACACATATGAGATTTTGATTAAAATTAGATTTTTATTCATATATGAACATCAGTACTTTAAAACTTTTAAGTGCTGAACCCAGTCAAAACCAGACTGCTCTTTAAGTTCTCCTTCAGGAAATCAAGTGTACAGACATAAAGGCAAACAGATTAATAACTTTTTGTCGATCGCCTCAGTGTTTGGCTGCTCTCTTTTTTGGCACGTAGACTGAAATTGCAGTTCATCGCCTTGTAGACATAAAAAGTTCAAAGGTAAACAAAACTCACAGAGATGTTTTCTCAAAGTGTGTGTTGTTTGGGTTTTCTATTCCTCAGTGAGAAAGGGAGTGGAAGAGAGGGGATAATAAGGGACGGGTAAGAGTCAAGAAGCTAATAAGGCCAAAGGAGGATGAAACATGATGCTAACATCAAATTAACCCACTTAAGCAAGAGATGACCAAACGCTCTTCAATCCAGCCTGCAGGGTTAGATAGATAGAGGCTAATTGAATTAGAAAGAAGTGTGGAGCCATGCGACAAACCAAATTCAACCAAGTAGGTTAATTAGGAGCACTTGTTTCTTGTCTTCCTGTCCCTCTCTCACACTTTACTGCAAATGTGCAAATACACTCTCAAATGCATCCTGTACATGTAAACACAACTGCAAAATCCAGCATCAGCAGAACATTGTCGTGCATTAAGTGTAAAATTAACAATGCATCTCACTGAACAGACCATGAGGGTATGGAATGTATGCAAATAGGCAGAAGAGAAAACAGTGGGTCCAATATAAGCTTAAAGACAATAGAGTTTGAGTGACAACTCCATTCTAACCGATCTCGTATATGCTGTAATAAATGGTGGTGGCTATAGCATGCTCGTTTATTGTACTGGTCACACAAATATTTCAGATTTGTAGCAAGATGGTGTAAAATCATGAAAATGAGGAGCACTAAGATTTCCTGTAATCACTGAGCCCCACTTAAATGGGTCAAATCACGATTTATATTTTTGTTCCCTCATGAGGTCCACTTATAATGTTAGTCAAAATGTGTCAGTGCAATTTCTCAGTGTCTCTGACCTGTGCTGTTGGGGGTCATCTTGAACCATTTTAAATTTAGACACAGATTTACTGCAACTTTAGCGACAACTTTTCAGCCTCCACAGATGTGATTTCAACATGGCAAATGGCAGCATGTCTCTTTCACAACACATACGGTGTGTCTCTCACACATCATATCTCTCACTCACAAACAGCAAACTATGACTCTTGAGCTGTGATTTGTCATGTCGGGTCAATTTGACACCGTAACAGCTATGCTAGATGCTAACAGCACTTCTGAAATTTTGCACTACTATAAAGGTATAGTTCTGTCATCAATTACTCATTCATTCTCATGTCATTCCAAATAGGGTTGGGAATCGAAAAATCTATTCCAATTCCAGAATCGAATACTTGTTGTAAAATTTCAATTTCAATTCCACCTATATTTGTCTTTGAATCATTTATTCAAGAGATGCATTCAAAAACACTGATTCATCCAGTAATGAAACATGTAAATCTTGAGTGAGTCATTGAATCATTCCATTCATAAATTCCATGAGATTTTGTTTAGTTGTCTAATATTTTTTCTTCAGAATTGTGAGAACTACAACCTCCATATAAAAAAAAAAGAAAAAAAAAAGTCTCAATTTATCCAGATTCGTGCAGCTCTATTTTGCACAAACAGCTCTTAATCGAGTCCAGTTTTTATGTAGCCAGCTGATTTTTTGTTCATGGTATTCAGCAGCAATTAAATGTTTTGCAAAAAGAAACACAGAATTAATATGTTTGATATCTAAATGTTTGACTTCATTTTTTTTAACCACATTGGAATCGAAACTGGGAATCGATAAGAATCGGAATCAATAAGCAGAGTCGGAATCAGAATTGGAATTGATCAAATTTAAACGATACCCAACCCTGGCTTCCTGACTTCCATTGTACGAAGAAAAAAAATACCAATATTATTTCTTTCACAGAAGAAAGAATAATTTGGAATGACATGAGGATGTGTAACTGAGCAAATGAAATGAGTAACAATACTTATGAGCAAATTCATCTCTGCCATTCCAATAATATGCAGATCTGGATGAACACAGACAAAAACATACTTGATGCAAAAGTTAAATGATAAAATCTTCCTAATGCAATACATGAAAATGAATGACGCAAATGAAAGAAAAATTAAATACTTTGAAATTTGGAATTTTATGGCTTTTAGTCCATGTCGATTAGTTTTATTCCTCACATACTGTAAAGGTTTTCACATAAATCCAGCCTGCAGGGTTAGATAGATAGAGGCTAATTGAATTAGAAAGAAGTGTGGAGCCATGCGACAAACCAAATTCAACCAAGTAGGTTAATTAGGAGCACTTGTTTCTTGTCTTCCTGTCCCTCTCTCACACTTTACTGCAAATGTGCAAATACACTCTCAAATGCATCCTGTACATGTAAACACAACTGCAAAATCCAGCATCAGCAGAACATTGTCGTGCATTAAGTGTAAAATTAACAATGCATCTCACTGAACAGACCATGAGGGTATGGAATGTATGCAAATAGGCAGAAGAGAAAACAGTGGGTCCAATATAAGCTTAAAGACAATAGAGTTTGAGTGACAACTCCATTCTAACCGATCTCTGATGAGAATACATGCCAATTACAATGAGGTTTATGAACATGGAGTAACAATGGCAAACAGTCTGATTAATCCACCGTGTCCATTATCTCAAACACCCCAGACAGAGGCAAACGCCACATTTACTCAACTCACAGCGAGCGTGTAAGCAAGGTATTTAAAATATTTAAAGGTTACCTAACTTTGAAAATAACCAATTTATAATTACAAAAATTATGCATATAAAATTAATTTAGATTAAAACAAAATATACTTTAGTTTCTGTTAATCAAAAAATGATGAAAAAAGGTACATGGTTTTAATATTAAGCCACACATCTGTTTTCAACATTGATAATACTAAGAAATGTTTCTTGAGCAGCAAATTAGCATATTAGAATGATTTCTGAAGGATCGTGTGACATTGAAAACTAACTGAAACACAGAAAAAAAAAAGTCTCAATTTATCCAGATTCGTGCAGCTCTATTTTGCACAAACAGCTCTTAATCGAGTCCAGTTTTTATGTAGCCAGCTGATTTTTTGTTCATGGTATTCAGCAGCAATTAAATGTTTTGCAAAAAGAAACACAGAATTAATATGTTTGATATCTAAATGTTTGACTTCATTTTTTTTAACCACATTGGAATCGAAACTGGGAATCGATAAGAATCGGAATCAATAAGCAGAGTCGGAATCAGAATTGGAATTGATCAAATTTAAACGATACCCAACCCTGGCTTCCTGACTTCCATTGTACGAAGAAAAAAAATACCAATATTATTTCTTTCACAGAAGAAAGAATAATTTGGAATGACATGAGGATGTGTAACTGAGCAAATGAAATGAGTAACAATACTTATGAGCAAATTCATCTCTGCCATTCCAATAATATGCAGATCTGGATGAACACAGACAAAAACATACTTGATGCAAAAGTTAAATGATAAAATCTTCCTAATGCAATACATGAAAATGAATGACGCAAATGAAAGAAAAATTAAATACTTTGAAATTTGGAATTTTATGGCTTTTAGTCCATGTCGATTAGTTTTATTCCTCACATACTGTAAAGGTTTTCACATAATTTCGACCAAACTATTTTTATGACTCTTCCAAGGCCTGGATATCAACATATACAATCATCAATATATTCCTGATAATTTTGGGTTTTCTATCCTTTAAGGCACTCCTAAAAGTGGCAGAACTACACACACTTTCACACACATTCGATTCCATTTTGCGCATCCAAATTTCTGACCCAAAAACGCTCTTTAGAACATCATCCTTCATGTCTCAAATGCATCTGTCCTCTCTCAATAGAAAAACCATCAATACAGAAAAATATTTCAGCTTTTGTAACAATAAGAACTGCCCTGTCTTTGTTTCCCTTGAGATTCTGAAAAAAACAAAAAAAACACTGAAAAGGAAAACTGCAAGTAGTTGCTCAACCTAAAAATAAAACCTCTGTCCAGGTTCAATTTTTTTTTAGAGAATTCAGCAATACAACCATTAGTTTTAGAGGTAGTATAAAAGTATAAAATGAAGATCGGAATTACATGAGATAAGGTCTTCACAAATGTCAGAATTACAAAAAAAGCCTACAAAGTTTTCAAGAAATGTAAACACATACAGCCAAAAAGCCTTGATAAGTGAACACTGGATCACTGGATAGCAGGTGCTGGAATATTGAAAAGCAGAAAGATTAAATTGTGCAAAAAGCCTGCCATTCACGGCCAGCACAAAGGAACAGACAACACAAAGCTTGTTGCTGAACACGCTCTCACTCAGAATTTAAAAGTGGCACAGCCTCTTGTGATGATCAAAGTAACACGATTCAATGTCCTCTCTATTTACTTTCGTAACAAACCGTACACAGGACGGTTCCGCGCAGACAACTGAATGTATGATAAGCAGCCTATTTGCAGTATCAAAGGTAGACAAAGGAGCTTTCCTGTCACAAAATCAAGTCACGTTTTCAGGAGAAAAAAAAAAGTCAGAAATAAAAAGACGCATTGAGAGACTTTTGTAAGAAAGGCAGTTCATGGCTCTTCAACCCTCTTCAAGATGAAGAACATTCAAATGTTTGTACACATTTGTTCATGTGATGGGTTCAGTGAGTATTTTTGTAATTAAAAACAAACTACTAATTATGGAAAAAATAAAATAGCTCCATGCTGAAAGGTCCAAGGTCGGAGCCTTGAGGGACATTATAATAATGCAAGCGAGGACAAGCATAGAGGGAGATGGGTGTGAAGACAAGAACAGCAGCCAAATTAGAGAAATTAAGAAGACAGAAAGCCAAATGTCAGGTCAAACATAATTAGACTGGGATGAGAGAGAGAGAGTGAGAAAGATGGAGAGAAGGAGTAAGGAAAAAGAACTGAGAGGATCACAACACAACATGCCGAGGAGTTTACAGCACCACAAAATTGCAAGAAACAAGTAATTCATCACATATATCTAGACACCTCATTAATGCTTTTCAGTTTAGACAGACAAAACACTAATGTAAACACTCAGAATGATACAGAACAGTGTTTCCCCTAGGTTTACGGCTTGCGGGGGGGTCGTTTTGCAGGTTAATATTCACAAATACTAGTAGGAGTGGGAGTGTGCTCACTTGTGTGTGCGCATCAGGGCGGAACGCCGCTGTGCGCGATACAGAGAGCGCGACCATGTAACGTAGAGACAGAAATTCTGTTGTGATATGGCGCTATAGAGAAAATAAAATTAACTTGACCTGCAAGGGGGGCGGGGGGTGTTTTTGGGGGGGCAGCTAATATAATGGCAGGGGAAACACTGCAGAAAGAAGGATCCTTAAAGTCAGAGTTAGAACAAATATTAAGATTAAGGATAAAGTGTACAATTAGAGGTATGGCTCACAAAGCTCATAGGAAAATAAGACGAAAAAGCATTGAGATTAGAATGTGTCCCAATGGAGTATATGATGTTGATTTTGGTATATCTATATTTATATAATAAAAAATAAGCTAAAACCTAAAACCTAAGCTAAAAATCAAAATATTTTCTTCTTTTCTTTGAAGAACAAGGGTTTCCACTGACTTGGCCTAGATATATGGGTTAGCGTCATTTTAAAAGTACGATTTCTAGACTTGGTAAATTTATGGGGAAAAAAAGATATAATATCTTATAACTTATCTTATCTTTTTATGAATATTTTACATTTTTATTGGGTAGAAACTGTGAGCAAAAAAATATAGATTTTAAATAGATAGAAAAGTTTTTAATAGAAAAGTTACAGTTTTTCCATCACTGTGGCAACTGTGGGACTGTGAGACAAAGAAAGGAAATGAGAAAAAAAAAAACTGTATTTTCATTAGAGGGAATAATTAATTAGAGTGTGCTGACTGCTGATGGGGGGCGTATTAGGGGGAGACCTGATGAAAGCATTTTCTTCTAAATAAATTAAAATACCAAAAAGGAAAAGTCAAAAGTTCTAAGTGCTACAAATCTCAACTTTATAATAATGTACAATATGAAAAACTGATATTTATTTTGAGATTTAAAGATTACATTTAAGAGTGTTATTTTCATAATTATAATTATAATTAGTGTTTTTAAAGATTAACTGATGAGTGTTTAGATGACAGCAAAGGTAATCTAAAATGTAAAAACTAAAAATAAGCAAGCACAATTAAATATACAAAATTAAACAAAAATAAGTAAATAAATTTATTTATTTATTCATATGGTATATTTATGCATTCCGCATTCCTTTTTATGTAAGAATAAAGAGAAACAGACAGAGAGAGAGAAGAAAGAGGACAGTTACCAAAAGCCATTGATCTTGTTAACAGTGAAAGTCAAGTGTGTTGTGTGATGTATGTGAAAGAGAGCAAGACAGGGAAAGCGCCAAAACACAAACATGAAGCAATCCAGCCTGTAAACTGCATTTAGAGAAGTGAATGTTTGATCTCTCTTGCCCTCCGCTCATGGAGGTAATGATTAAAAGGGTGACAGACCGAGAGTGACAAACACACAGGACAGATATCACAAAGCTACCCCTCTCGTTATCTGCTTTTAGGATTGTGCGTGTCTGATCTTTCATGGCCTCTGCTGACAGAGGTATTGATTGAGAGAGAAAGAGAATGCAGCCCTGTCGCTCCTCCAGATGTGCCGAGTCTCACTGCATCTCTGTGTTGATGCAGTAACAGGTTACACACGTGTATCAGCATGTCTGTCTGTGTGCGTTTGTGTGTGTGTGAAACAGTGCTGTCTCTGTTCTCTCCTCTAATTCAGGCTACGTTTTCCTTCTTCTGCTGCTCCTGCTGAGCTCTGACGCTTCTACATGCCCTCCCTGACCTCTGCTGGCAAGACAAATAGATTTCCCTCTACCTGCATCTAAACATACACTCATACGAACACACACACAGACCTTATTAGGATTATTATTGATGTTCTGTCAACATGGCGCCTAAAATACACTAAACCTCACAACCCTGCACAGTGTTCTTAACTAAATGCATGTACAAAAGAGAGAGTGTATGTGTGTGTGTGTGTGTGTGTGTGTGCGTGTGAGTGAGTGAAGGTAGAGAGAGAAACAGACAATAAGAGAGAGAAAGATAGAGACAGAGAGAAGGGGCAAATGGAGATGGAAACGGAAACATGGCACTAAAAAAGTAGCATGTTTTTAGACATGTACCATTGTAAATGCATATATATATATATAGAGAGAGAGAGAGAGAGAGAGAGAGATTACTTACAAATTGTAATCAGTTACTGATTCCAAATTACATGACAAAAATTGTAGTTAGTAACGTAATCTATTACATTAAACATTTTAGGTAATATAATCAGACTACTTTAACCTTACTTTTAGATTACTTTTGACCCATCTCCTTTTCACATTGATTTAAATAGGATAATCTTGTACCATATTGATATAAAAATACAAAGAGCAAGAAAACGTATTCCATTTGTTGTTATCAACATGATGTGCATTAAACATTATGTAAGGTCAAGGTTTCCCAAGTTGGGTTTGTGAAGGAACTGCAGGGGGTTTGAGAGTTTAATGAAAAGCTAATAATTAATTAAATCATAAAAATGCTAAATGAAAACAATTTTAACATGAATCAAAATAAAACACTTACTGAAAAAATGAAATATTTTATTTGTTTACCTGCATGTCATGTGCCTAAAACCAACGTCAGAGAACCATGAACATGCAAACGTGGTACTCCATTATTAAAATCAATTTCAGGGTACCTTAAATTAAAATATATTAGGTCAAAGAGGATCACAGATGACAAAAATTTGGTTATATATATATCCTTAAACATTACAAAAGCATAAAACAAAAGTTACAGGATACTTAATGTATGTATGTAACTACTAACTACATAAATACTTTTATGCTTAATTATGTTTATTTTACCTTTTAAATATTATTTCTTTTTATTATTTCTTTTTTTCTAATTTTTTGCCTTTTTTTAATTGTTGGTCTACATACACATGCAGAGCAGCATTGCTTTTTTCAGTCTTGTGCATGAGTGCCATATTTTTAGGATGCTATAATACAATTTATAATAAAAAATGCTAAATTAATTCAATTGCAGAAAGATTAACATTGCAAATTGAAGTAGCAACTACATTTAAAATATATGCTACAAATAAATATACAAACCAATATTTGAAAATATCAAATACTACCATTTGAAACAGTCACTATACACTACCACCATATTACTTTTGTGTAAAAGGATACTTAAAAGAGCCACTGTATATAGTATTGTTTGTTACATGCTATTGACCTACATAAAAACATGCTGATGCGGCTGCAGGTCAGCTGCTCCGATCGAGTGTAGTTCATTAGTCTGCCATAGAGATATAATGTCAAGAGGAGCTTATAGTCCACTCAGCTGTGCAATTCAAAATCACAGCAGCACTTCCGCAATGTAGAAGCAAGAAACATTGCCAGAAAAAAACTTGAATGTCAGCTTTTACCCCCACGTTGTGATAAAAATAAAAGTCTCTCTTCAGCCTTTCTCAGCTTAAACCACAAACTGCACTCGGCTCACCTTGATGCTACAGAGTTCAGCTCATGCTGCAGTGTAGCGTCTTAAGAGTTCTCAACCACCAATGTATTTCCTGTGTCCTTTAGAACACCTTTGTGTATGCACGGATACAGGGCATCTAAAAGACTAAAGACCGTTGATCTTTAAACAGCATCATTTTGAAACAATGGCCTGAATGTGTAGTTGAGTGCCTTGGAGTGCTGTATATAATATATGTGCATTTAATGTCAATTATTAGAAACACTGAAGATGGATGGACATTTAGAGTAATTTTATAGTCAAAAACATTTTTATAAATGAATATAAAAATAAAATAGAATAAATAAATAAACAAATAAATGAAGTCAAGTTGTGATTGATGATAAGCTGAATTTCTCAGACCACATTGCTAAAACTGCCCGGTCCTGCAGATTTGCTTTATACAACATTAGGAAGATCGGTTCAGCCCTATCTTTCAGAACATGCAACACAACTCCTTGTTCAAGCTCTTGTTCTATCCAAGCTGGACTATTACAATGCTCTTTTGGCAGGTCTTCCAGCCACTTCTAACAAACCTCTACAATTAAGCCAAAATGCCGCTGCAAGATTAATCTTTAATGAACCGAAAAGAACGCATGTCACACCTCTGTTCATCAATTTGCACTGGCTACCAGGAGCTGCTCGCATAAAATTCAAGGCATTAATGTTTGCCTACAAAACCACCACTGGCTCTGCACCC
>NW_015629307.1:211918-216431 GCF_001515625.1 Sinocyclocheilus rhinocerous
TTTAAAAAACCTACAGGGAAAAAACACATGCATCACTTGAAACATTGAAAATAGCATAGAGAGAATAACTGTTGTTATTATTATTATTTTCTCTCTGTTATTTATTTATTTTTTGTGGGTTTCATGCTGTCTGCTAAGGCATAGGACACACACGGGCTTTCCTCCTCACCAACGACATTAAACACGTGTCTACACCGTACGCGAGCGGCAAAATACAGTAGAACCGTTATAATCAGTGACGCTGTGTACACTGGATGCGACGCGACATTAAACTGATGCCTTGTTCTATTTATGACGTACTGACACAAAGTTAAAATGATTTGCAACGGTCGCTTTGTCGCGTCCAGTGTAGAGCTGTTGCGGTGCGACGCGACAACTGTGGTGTCCGGTATAGACACGGTGAGTGAAGCCGAGATCAAGATATGCCTCGTCATATTTTCTGCATTTAGCTTTTAAACGACCCGCACCTGCCTGGGTCTGTGCGACTTCATCTATGGCTTTTCTCTTCGCTTTCACAAACCGATCCATCTCCCATTCTAAATTACGTCCTTTGGCTGTTTACCGTTTTATTTATTTTCTTTTTCTGCTGATGGCCCGCGCTCGACTTGAAGCAGCGCTGCTTAGACCGATGGGTGTGTCATCAAAGTACTGCGAGAGCTATAAGAGAGCGCGGACGTCTCCTTATGCTTTCTCTCGCTGTACTTTGATGTCAAAGGCTACACCGATCGATCTTCAAGTGGAACACACCTCGTTACTCTGGCGTGTCACGTGACCGAGTGTAATCGCAGTCTCTGCGATTGAAATATCGTGTTTTTTCATATCGCGATATTATCGCAAATGCAATTAATCGTTCAGCCCTAATTTGCACTTATATATTTTTGCTCTTTTGTTCGTTTTGACTGCTTTTATTGTCCTCATTTGTAAGTCGCTTAGGATGAAAGCATCTGCTAAATGACTAAATGCAAAATGCAAATGCAAAGTCAAAAACCATTTGAAAAATTCACTGACGCTTTTTTCCAACTTTTTCCAAATCTACCAGTTGATTGCACATGCCCATCCCGAGTGGAGAGTGTCTGGGGAAAAAACGGGGAATGTGGTTTGAAAATGTTGCAAGCTGAATTCAAACCTTGTCATCCATATGAGCACCAGAGCGCAACGTGTTGTGAATATGCAAACAGACTGCTTCACAGCATGCCTTCATGTAGCTCTGTAACGAAACAAACACACTCCCAGACAAACAACAACACATTCCCTTCCCGCTCTCTGAGACGCATTGACTGCGAGAGTTTGATTTCTGCGGCGGCGGAGCTGTCAGCAGCGTGCCGCAGCTCTTGTGACGCTGGAGTAGAGCTGAGCTCTGACTGACAGTCAGGAGAGAGCAGACGCTTGCTGACAGGACTCCAAACAAAGGGAAGTGTCAGTTTGCTTGCGTGACATGCCGGAGGCTTACACGTGGCAAAGAAAAGCTGAAGATGAAGCACTCGTGCCAATTTAGAAGCACTGCCAGTCCTAGGAGATTTTAATCTCATCCATGAGATATCAATGAGAGGCTGTCAAAGAGATGGAAGAATATTCATCTGTGCTCCCTCTTTCTCTCTCATACACATAAACAAACTCTGTATCACAGAGATAAGAGCATTAGCCCATTGGGAAGACACCTTTTACACAGGATTACATAAATTAACGGCACATTTCATTTGACAGATTCAACGTGGCACAGACACGGACTTCAGAAGTGTTAACAAACAACAAAGCGCCAACTCCTGTCCAAAGACAGAAGGACAAAAAGTACAATGTGCTGGTGACAGCAAATTACTTCAAGTATGAAGCCTTTAAACCACATCTGAATTATCAAATTTAAGACTTAACTTCACATGAAACTGCACACAACAATGTCAGTTGGAACTCTCTAGGATTTCTTTTAGCCGCAATCTTCCAAATGGCCAATTAAATGTGCAGTCAGTTTTTGTTTATGTAGTGCTGGACAATCCCTGACTTATACTAATGGTGTAGATGCAGCATCAAGATTAAAAAAAATAATAATAATCTGATGCAATTGTAGAAATACACTATGCACTGTAAGAGATGATTAAGTAATTCCAAGAATCAAGCTGGTCATGCAATCTCAAAATTGTGGCCCTCATGAGGCAACCCACAGCATGTAAAATAAAACAGCTTTTATAAGACTACCAATACAATTATCTTTATCTCAGTGGTCCTCAACCTTGACTCCAAAACCACAATAATATTCAAAGGCCTCATGACTTTTCCAGTTTTTCATGATTTACTGGATAAGGATTAAATATAATTTTTTTTACTCATCATTTCTACCCAATACATTCTTTTTAGAGCTTAGCATAACTAGAAAAATTTATATTCATTATAATGCCAGTGAAGTTATATGTATTATTATACATGACTTTTCGAGGTCTATACATCACACTTTTAAAATTAGGCTTTCTCATATATCCTGACTCTGTAATGAAAGAATAAAAATGTTGAGGGTTGAATTAAAATAAGAAATATGCAGATTTTTATTTGTTTTGGTTTACTTTAAATAATTTTAAGTCATCTTGGAAGTTTGCTGAGGCCCTCTAGTGGGCCCCGGCCCCGGCCCCCTGGTTGAGAATCACCACTTTTTCTAATATGAGTTTGAACATTTTTCCCCAAAGTATTATCCTTTTTTGTGTGTGTAACCCATTTTAATGAGCAAAAAATATTACTGAGTTTCTGTTTTAATGTGAATTTTGACAGCAAAATTTATTCCTTTTGCATTTTGTGTACCACTGATGAAAAACTATTACAAGCTTGCAAGAATAAACGACTAATTTAGCCTGTTTACGAGGTGACAGGCTTGTGCGACAAAACTATATTCCCTGCACAAATATGATAAAATACAGATACAGCATCAATTACCCACCTAATGCACATTCTTTGCTCTTCATTTTTGCTACATTAGTGCTAAATGCTTTCTGTCTTAAGTGAAAACTACGAAAAGGCCCAAACATGCCCATGTTGTTCCAAACAAAATCACTTTTTATTTCATACCATATAACATCTTTCAAGTTAATAAGTACAAGGACTTGAAAGCAGCATTACCCAGGTGTTAGGATATACTACAGTACAACATCCGAAAATTGCATCTCCTTAATAGCTCATCAAATCTTTGCATACAAATTATCTTGGCCAATATTAGCCTACATGCCACACACCTTTCAATACGTGAACTTACAGGAATAATTTGGTGCTAAATGATCTCAAGTTCATCTAAAAGTGGATGTTGGTAAGTTTCTGCAAGCTGAATGAAGAGCCAATAGGGAATCAAAGTTATTCCTTACACTGTACGTTGGAGGAAACCCAACACTGCGCTGTATTTCTGGAGCTGATATTCTCTGCATTCACATCAAAGGCAAAACAACTCATTAGAACTCTTTGAATGACTGACAGGTCTATGTGAGAACAAATGCGTTTCCATGACAACCAGTCAGTTATTGGATGACAAGGGCATCATTGACAGAAAGATTAGAGTGAACTAGAGCCAAAGGAATACACGGAGCTAACAACAATCGATAGGAGTTTCACACAAACACACACAGACATTAAGTCATTAACTTAACAGATTAGACCAAACATACCCAAACACAAACTCTGAAAAATAACACTTATCATTCGCTCCTTTTCTACCACTTTCACATATTCACATTATGAGAAAAAACAACAACAAATGCATTCTTTCACTATTCCCTCTTGTTTCAGTCTTTATCTGCATACAAAGCAGCCACACACATTCACATGCATACACAACACAGGCCCTCATCAGCGGTGCTTCATTAAGCTGGGTAAACAGAACATTAATGATTCATTAGAGCCAGCGCTGTTTATTAGTACACAAACCAAGACAGACAGAGCCTGTCTTATGCCCTCCTCTCAGACATATTTTGTATAGAGGCACAAACACACTCAGCACAAAGCACTTCCAGACTGACATCCCCGTAAAACAATGGAAAAGCCCATTCAGCAATAAAAGAACAACACCTGAGACCAAGTCTCACCTAACTAGAGATTTGACTATCAGCATGAAGTCTGGATCATATTACAACTTATTTTGGCCTGTCACCCACTTAAGATAGGAAAGGAACATCCGAGTGACAAGTAAAGTGACTAATCACACATTTATTAAAGGGATAGTTCTCCCAAAAATGAAAATTTTGTCATTAATTACTCACCCTCATGTCATTCCAAACCTGTAAGACCTTCTTCGTTCATCTTCAGAACACAAATTAAGATATTTTTAATGAAATACGAAAGCTTTTTTGGTCGCTGCAGAAAAGCTGAACAGATGCGGCGGAAGACGAAACTTGAAATTCACTATAGCATCTATAAAGACAGCCTTCATGCTTTCAATGTGGAACTAGAAGATACTATGTCTATTTTTTAAGCAATTGATAGCAAAATTTTTGGAAGAAATAGTGCAGCACCTAAAATCGTCAACCTGCTATCTTGACACACTTCC
>NW_015629307.1:216479-224814 GCF_001515625.1 Sinocyclocheilus rhinocerous
TCAAATAATGAGAAAGAACCAAATTGCCTATCACAGCTATGCTGATGATACCCAGATTAACCTTGCCTTATCACTAAATGACTACAGCCCCATTGACTCCCTCTGCAAATGCATTGATTAAATTAACAGTTGGATGTGCCAAAATTTTCTTCAGTTAAACAAGGAGAAACTTCCAGAAGAGATCAGATGTGCTAAAACATTAGTCACATTTAAATGCAGACTCAAAACTCATCTGTTTAGCTGTGCATTTATTGAATGAGCACTGTGCGAAGTCCGAACTGATTGCACTGTATTTTATGCATGTATAATCATTTTCTATTTTTAACTTTCTTAAATTAATTTTAAATCAATTTTTAAATCTTCAAAATTTTTAAATTCCTTGTTTTATTTTTGTGATTATTATTTTTTTCTTATGATTATTTTACTTTTTTTTATGTAAAGCACTTTGAATTACCATTGTGTATGAAATGTGCTATATAAATAAACTTGCCTTGCCTTGATGAAAGGAGCAGACTCAGGGGCTGGAGCCGACACTGGAGCAGACTCAAGAGAGCGGATCCGGGTTGAAAACAGTCTCTTCCTCATGCTTCTCTTTTGGTTTGAGGTTAAGGAGATTGGAGCTGGCATCACAGGGCTTGACAGTGGAGCAGCCGGCGGGCTTGAGAGTGGAGCGGCCGGTGGGCCTGAGAGTGAAGCTGTTTCTGGGCTGAGGACTGGAGAGGAACTCGGGAGAACTCTGGGAAGCACAGGTGGAACGTAGGGAGCGGGCTCATTTGAACGGTATGTGGAGGGTGCCGGCGGATGGTGAACTGAAGCACCCACATGCTTCCGGATGGGAACATGACAATTGTCTACATCAACTAAGAACTCCAAGCCAGTTAAATAGAGGATGCAATTAATAAAGTCAGCTACGGGTCTATAACAGTCATCAGGATAAAAGACATCATCGTGAAATGTGCTATATAAATAAACTTGCCTTGCCGTGATTTTGCCAAGTCAAACATGATCTTTTGTTGATCCTGGAACAATATTACTCTCCAAAAACATTGACCTAATCCTATCCCTACCGCTAAACCTAACCCTACCCATAATTTATCCTAAAAATCAGAGGGGAATGATAGCTGAATAACAAGGGTGCAGAAGCACCTAAAGTTTAGATATTTTTACTTTAAACTGATACTTTTCGCAATGTCTTTACTTTTACTTTTTGTCAATACAATTGTCTGAGATGAATGTGTCACTGACAGAACATATTAAAAATAATCACAATATTTAATCATTAGACTTGGATTAATATTGGCTATATGGACACTCATAAGATGTCTATATGATAAGCACAGGTAAAAGTAAAACAAAGATAACAGATAAAAATAGATGGAAATACTTTAATAGAAATTTCACAACTCACAACTGTTAAAGAGATAGATGATAACTATTTGCATCATAACCTCTGGATATATTGGATAAGTCAAATAGAATTAGATGGTCAGGCTGGTTATCCCCAGAAGAAGATTCCCTAAATACAGCATTATACAGGAAAAACAAATTTTTCCGCATTGGCCGCAATTTAATAGTAGCCATGCATTCTGACAAAACTGATTTTTTTGCAAGCAAAACATAAACTGCATATATTTCATTATATTATAGTAGGCATTTTCCAGTGCATAAATGTGCTGGGTTCTTGAAATCATGAAAATAATGTTCTCGCAACACTGACTAGCTGAAGCTGCCACAAGAATGATACAGTCCTGAGCCCTTCACTAGCAACTTTCTGCTGGTTCATGAGCCGAGAAGTGAAAGGCAGCAGACAGGGGAAAAAATAAGTCCATTTCACACTATTAAAAACATCCAAAAAGAAATCAGATACTGGTATAACTTTTACAATATTAGAATGATATTTTTGCGATTTATACCAAAGAAGGTATTCTGTTAGAATGCACAGCTACGTTTAAAAAAGCCTGTCAAAATGATGCTTTCAGTGTAGTTAAGCCATCCACCAGTGGCTAACTGAACCAATCTTAGACTTATAAACCTGACACCACAGTCTCTTGTGGGTCTCATTGGCCCATGTCGTCCCTGCTTTTGGTCAGCTGGAAATAGAGGCCCTGTCCTGTCTATACATACCTGACCCAATGCAGTGCAAATGCGGTAATATAAAGCTGGACTGACAGCACATAAAACGGCACTGGGAAAGATTTAAAGCAGGCTTGCGTTCCCGGCCCAGCCAGAACATTTCCTGGATGAGAAAATGTCCGGGAAAAAGCTAATGGCCCATCTCAAGTCTGCTGGGAGTATGTGAAAAGGTTACCACACACACGGTTAACCTCGTTCATATGACCTTATGACAAGACACATTCTTCTGATCTCCGAATATGACTTATGAGGGTGTTCCACCACGCGCATGAGCACATACACACATTTGCACGTGTGTGCATCCATGCGAGAACACAGAGGAACACATTAATCATGAATAGTGTCATTAGCCTAAAATGTCCCACAATGCTAAGGCCTGCAAATGTACAGGCTAATAACACTAAAATGTCCCACAATGCAGCAGGCCTACACATTTGCAGTCTAACACACACACACTGTCCATTTCATCTCCTTTGATCGCTTTATCCCTGCCTGGGCTCTAGTGTTAATAAGTAAACAAGCTTTCTTCCCCAGCAATCACTGGAGACATGGCAGACAACGAAAAATTAATGATTAGAGTCGGCTCGTTTTAGTAACGAGGCTTTGCTGGGACCGAATATTCAAATGAGAATTTATGACTCATCAGCAGCTTCTAATTAAGCCCGACCGTTGCATTATTTATCAGCTGTTTACCACAATCACTGACAGTGTGTTTGTCTCTGGATAGGACTGTATTTTATGCATCTACCTAGCAAAACAATTTAAAATCATCAAGACAGTCAAAGTCGAAGCTTTCATATTTATATCACATGAATTTAATTAACTTCAATATTTACATGTTATGTAATCTTACAGTGAAACGAAAGCTGATGTTTAAGTGTGGTTGTACATTACACAAAACATGAAAAAAATCCTGGCACAAACTGCAAAACCTTTTTTCCCCCCTAAGTATATTTCATCTGAAAATGAAGCTTTGATGAAACTCATTTACTCACCCACATCATTCCAAAGTTATGAACAATAATAATAAAAAAAAGTTTATTCTGCTCTCCAAAGACGACAAAAAAAGCATCATGCTCATGCACAAATTTCACTCTGTTCCTCACAAAAATGCACAGTATATAACATTTTATAACTTAGGAAATAGGATTCTTTCATTATGTATACAGCATTAAACTAAAATTTAAGAGATACAAATCATACATATTAAGGACTATGAATGATTTTGCATTATATATCATGTGCACATCTAAAATCCAACAAGAACCTTATATTATATATTATTGAATACTGATTAACGATTAATGATTTTATTAAGAATAGAAGACTTTAAATGGGCAGGTCAGTGTAACTCAATGACTGTAAAGGCCTTGCTCTCTTCAAATATTTGATGCTCCTTAAACTGAAATTCAAAGTTAAGAGCTCCCTGAAGAAAGTTCTGATTAAAGATATATGTTGAACAAACAGCCTCTGGCATCTTTAGGTCAAAGTGCTTGAACACTAAATGCGTGTGTGAGTTTTCACATCAAATGGTGCATCACACAAGGCTCTCAGCTCTCTCCAAAGCTTTAAAGTCATATCAAATAACTGTTTGATTTGTGCTCAATAATTCAGTGTCAGTGCCTGATGAACATTTCATTCTTTTCATTAGCTAAAAGTTCCTCTAACCGCTATTAAAAGTGTCAGCCAATCACTCCAGCTTAGAGCTGTGGAGAACGCATTATCTCAATTAGAGAGAAGCTCAGAGTGGCATTAGACTGGGAGTGAGCTTATGAGTCCTGCATGAAGGGATAGAAACACGACTCCAGGGTCACTGCGGAGACGCTTCAGAAATCTCTCTCTTTATAGTTCGCACTGCGGGCAGAGGTGAAAAAGTGTTATACTTGGTTTCATTTAGTTTAGTTATGAGCAGATAATTCAAACACCACCACAGCACTTCATCTAAAAAGAGAAACTGAAAGAGTAATAAAAAAATTTTTTTTTTTAAATACAATAATTAAACCAGCCTGTTCAAACCAAGTGATGAGACTAAATAAAAATAATCAAACAATATATATTCAAAAACAAAAGGAAAAATAATAAAATACTCTGAAAAAGTAAACCTGAATGAAAATTAAAAATTGTACTTGCCCTCCAAAAATATTTTCTTATTTATTATTTTTTTATTTTCCTCTATTATTTTCTAATTGTATACTCTTATGTGAAAAATAAACTCGAAATATATATTTTATATCTATACTATTTTGTCTAAATATTTATTTTGAAATTTGCTAAAATAATTGTATTAAATGTTACTAAATTATTAGTGTTTTTAAAAATTTACTTTTAGCATTAGATGATGGGCATTAGGGTAATCTAAATGTAAAAATCACACATGCATGCATATTTTTTTCACACATTTTTCAAAAAGTTACATATATTGTAAACACTGGGAGGCATTTACCAGGTGGTTTTAACTTGAAAATCTGATTTTCAGCAACTTGCTGTAAATGTGTGTAATTTCTGCATCTCTAACAGATAAAATATTGACAATTTCAAACAATTTCCCATCACCTGCCGTTGGAAACAAAACAACAACCAAAACAACAATTCCACCTCAAAATTATATCATGGTTGAGCCAATGTTGCTGTATTGGGCTGGTCGACAAACACAGAGACCTAAATCAAAACAATCTGTCTGTAATCAAACGCAGATGCAATTCTATTACGCAACCTTATTAGATCATGCCAGCAATCACATCAGCAGTTTGCAAGGAGCTACAAACACTCAGATTCATCTCACACTGGACGGATAGGAATACAAACAAGAAAAAAAAGACTACATGTTCTCAATAAATGAAAACTCGACAACACAGTTTAACAACCTAAGAAACAAAAAGTGAACACCAAAGATGACCTCAGCCTTAACACACACACGGCTTCCTCGCTTCTAAAAATACTCCTCATTCCACTTTTTTAGCCTCCTGAGACTGACGCGAAGGAAGAGAGTATCTTCCCAAATTATCATTCTTATCAGAGCCGGTCTGAAGTACTGATGACTCTCTCGCCGAGCTCCGACACACACACACACACACACACACACACACACACAACAAAAGACCGGAATGAGAAAGAGATGGAAAAAAAGAGAGAACATTATTCGTACCCAGTGAAGATGAGGAAATGTGTTAAAGCCTTAAAGCCAGCTTAGTCTCTAAGAGACTTTCATATGCTCCTTCACTCAGAGGAAAATCACTATAGAAGCCACATCTATAGCTAACACAATGTTAATCCTGCATAAAGGTGTCCTGACATCAACAAAACCCTAGAGTAAGAAATTCTGACATGTACAAATCACATCACAGAGTAGCATGGCATAGCAAACAAGGTTGTAGGTTCAAACCACACAAAAAATGTTACGTGAATTCTACTGTGTCCTGTATTAAGTACTTTAAATCACTTCCAAAGGGCCAGTTAACTGACAAACTATTTGACAGTAGCATGCCCTAGAGAAGAATTGTTGAATTTGTTTTCTTTGCACACAAAAAGTATTCTCTGAGCTTCATAAAATTAAGGTTGAATACTATTTTAACGTTGTCTTCACTACCTTTATGGGCCTTAAATGTAGTAGTTGCACTGCTGTCTATGCAGGGGTCAGAAAACTCTTTTGATTTCATCAAAAATATCTTAATTTGTGTCCCGAAGATGAATGAAGGTCTTACTGGTTCGGAATGACATAAAGGTGAGTAATTAATGACAGGTTTTCATTTTTGGGTGAACTATCCCTTTAAGAAAATGGTGACTAATTTTTCATTTTTTTAAACTCACATAAATATGCTCCACAAAGGATTTGGTCAGAAAAGCCACAATTTGGATCAATCTAAATTAATTCCATTGAGTTACAGATTTTAAAAAAAGTGAAATCTGAAAACAAATGATGTGAGAACCTTTCTTAGCCATTTTGGTGCATTAGGTTTAACCAATTTAGGTTCAACCAAAACCAACCCAAACTAACATACGGTATAATATTTTGTTACGTAATGCAAAGACATTCATAAATTTAAGCGTGGCCTAGGTATCCAGATACTTTTTGGGGTTACTGCCAGTGTTCACAGACAAAAAGTGAAAAGTCCAGGTTTATTTAAAGTAGTGCGCTGGTGTCTGGTCATTAGCTCCAAAAGGCTAATTAGCACAGGGGTCTCTGTGTGTGTATAACCTTGTGTGTTGGTCCCTAGGGTTTGAGTTTCTTTTAAAAATCTCCCTCTTTAAAGATAATTAAGTCCTCCGCTACTGACATTAAACAGCACCTTCGTCACTTTTAAAGGGCAAGACTTCCTTCTCCTCCCAAATATTGCATTTCATACAACTATATCTCTTTCCGCTCTCTCCATTCCTCCCACTCGTCCTACTGCCTGTGTCTCTCTTCCTCTCCTCCCTCTGTTCAGCCCACTAGCAAAGCAAGACATCAATCTTGTGCCGTCACAGAGTGTGTCAGGCTTTGACCCAGCTGGAGTGGAGCAGGAAAAGGCCTTGCTAAAATTGAGTTAGCTCATACAGCATGCGCTGCCACTACACACACACACACACACACACACTCTCCTGAGTCCTCAAAACTCATTTTGAATTGCCACTGTCTGACAGTTACATACATAGCCAACAAAACTAATATTGAATGTGTTCATGCAGGACATTACAGCACAAGGACACACACATATTCTATATATAATCTATAAAGCAAGCAAACGTTTTACCCCTGTAATAAGAACAGAGCCTTTCTTCCTTCAAAGGATAACATGAAATTTAAAAAAAAAACTCACTATTTCAAAGTATTGCAACATTTCACCTCAATATACTTTGTCAGAATATTAAAAATAATGATAATTTTGTTAAATTGTTCATGTTTTAGAAAAAATGAGTTCAATATTTTTGGGTAAAAAAAGAGATTTAGGTTAATACATACTCACACAAGATTATTTCTATCTGACCAAACCTGAACTCAGAAATAGCTACAAATATAGCAATTTCCAATACAGATGAAAGAGAAATTAGTAAATAAAGTACCAATATATAGGCCTAAATCACAGTAATTACTGTACACTAAATATAAATAACCATAATATTAGTGCACTGTAAAAATGCTTGCAATTTTTTCAGAAAAAATAATGTTACCTTACTATGTACAGTGAAAAACTATTAATACTTTAACATTACATTATATGCAATTTTAGTGGAAAATACTGTCAAAATTGTGGTTTTTGAAAGTAAAAACTATGGATTACTATTTAATTATTGGTGAAAGAAACCAATAAGGTGTGAGCACAATTGTTTTTTTTTTTTCTTTACATTTTTTGGTATTATTTTTTATATATATATTTTTTTTTTTAAGTAGTCGACTATTATTATTACTATTAGCATTTGCGACTGAAAACTACTGCGTGAGACTATGAAAAAATATTTAGGAGCACCTGTGCGACTGACCCGATCAGCATATTTGTGTTTGCGCTGAGGAAGCTTCAATGGTTTCTAACATACTTACAACGTGTTTTTGCAGCGTTGAGTAATGTATCATCACAGACGTATCCTCTCATTATAACAAACAAAGTGTAGACAGTGTAAATAAGAGATTCATTGTGCAGTGTAAGGAGCCTCGTTGATTATAATGGAGTTTTGTGAGATCGCGATGAACTAAGATGAGTGACAGCTTTTAATGATTATTAAGGGAGTTTGCAAATGTGCTATTCATTTCAAACAGTTCATTAAACAAGAAGTTAATAAATTACTTATATTGTCTGACTACAACACTATTGCCTTACTTTGCTCTATTTCGTCAACGAAAATAGTTTCAAACAAAGCAACAGCTGAGCCGCTGCGCATCTCCATTCAAACACAGTGGTGTTTCGTTTATGAATGAACTGCGTTTTTAAACAAATCTAGTGAGTCAATGATTCAATTACAAGACAGTCATGTACTTCGTTCCTGAATGAATCAGCCGTTCAAACGAATTAAATAAATGAATGATTCAGTGATAAAATCAGTGACTTGCCGCCACCTGCTGGCAGTTTTAGTTAAATTTTTAAAGTATCTTTTCTGTTATTTAAATCATTTAATATTTCTATATTCAAAATTGCATACTTAAAACATTAACCTCAACATGAATTTACGAATTTAATTGCACTCATGCGACCTCTGAGCCTCATTAAACGTCTGAAAATACACCTACAAG
>NW_015629307.1:225148-251682 GCF_001515625.1 Sinocyclocheilus rhinocerous
CCGCCACCTGCTGGCAGTTTTAGTTAAATTTTTAAAGTATCTTTTCTGTTATTTAAATCATTTAATATTTCTATATTCAAAATTGCATACTTAAAACATTAACCTCAACATGAATTTACGAATTTAATTGCACTCATGCGACCTCTGAGCCTCATTAAATGTCTGAAAATACACATACAAGCCACTTGTGTGTTCTTCTGTGCCACCTCTGTAGTACAAATTTATTTCTTAAATACTGATTTCATTTGATTGCTAACTTATTCTTATTCTACTTTTTATTCTGTTGTTGTAATTAGAAATGTTAAAAAGCTTATAATTTTTTTTTTTATTTGATAAATGATGATATACTTAGAAAAAATGCCATTACAAAGGTAAAACAAAATTCCCTCAAATCACTTTAAGGAGTCAAATATCACCTCGTAATGGGAAGGTTAATTTTTTATCAGAATTTTTAATTATTGATTAGAAGGTGCTCCTAAATTTTTTACCATGCTCCTAAATTTTTTTAATTAGGAGCACAAGCGCTCCTAAAAAGAAAAGTAAGCTATTAAAAAAACAGATTATTTTTAAGCAATTTAAGCTTGATTTATACTATGTTGAATGTTCTAAAACAAAATTCAACAGTATCTCTTGAGCTTGGACTGCCTTCTAGATATCTAAATTAGTCCATCCTTCTCTTTCTCTCTGTTTAGAAGTGCTCACCTTTCCCAGCTGTCCAATCAAAGGGCCTTGCTGCCAGGGGGCCCGGCTTCTGTCTAAACACCCGCTGTCGCAGAGACGACCCTGCAACCTTTGGCATCATTTTGACAGACAGCCAGGTGACTGGTTTTAATATTAATATGTCCCCCGTGCTGAGAAGAGATTCTATTTGTGTTCGGCTGAGGGAGAGCAGACGCTTTTTAAAAGTCAGGCAGCAGCCCTCAGTCCTTCACTGTCTCCTCAGGATGAACCGAACAAACATAAGCAAGTGTGAAAAAGAACTAAAGAAAAGTGTGCTCCACACAGCTGTCAATTTATCATTCTCTCTCCCTCACCTTACAGCATCTCATCCTGGTCCTGCCCTACTTCATTCTGGCTCTCGACCCCATCATTCTTCCTTTTTCCTCTTCGCTATTATTTAAATTCTCTGTTCTCTCACTTTTGAAGATACCTCTCTCCGAGTGCTGGACAGGCGTCAGGCCGTTCACACACCCTGCACAAAAAGGGTCCTACTGCACACTCACACTCAACTGCAAAGGTCACAGTAAAGTGCAAATAAATACCAATCCTGCATTATTCAAAGGACAACTTAGCGCTGATAGAAAAAGAGAAAAGGGTTTAAAGGGAAACAAATCTATAGTCTTCGCCTTATTAACTGCGAACACTGTCTCCCAGAACTCCAAAAGAGCTGTGGGACACCTTGATACAAAAGACAAAACTACTAACCAACACTGGAGGACTACAATTCACCTCAACTTCTGAATGGTTGTGTCTCACAAACAAACCTACCTAGACAGCATGAAGGGCATCATTACAGTGTCCGCATGCACTCAACAGGAGCAGGAACACATGCATTCAAATTCTGTTTCTCAAAAGTGTTTCTTTAGTAATAATAATAATAATAATAATTCCTTATGGGTTACAAGAACAGCTAACCAATTTGTTCCCTTCACCAGCCTAACGGTAGCCACAGAATAAGTCATCTTTAGGTAGTAAATAACTGTCCTGCTGACAATTATACAGTATTATAACACACTGGGTGATGGTTTACTCTACAGCTGCAGTAGAGCACACATTAAACCTCCTCATTACACACAACACTGACAGCTTTAAGCCTGTTTGTTAGACATATAGCTAATATTAGTGTACTTGTACAAGATGTATTCTATAGGTCTTTAAACTTGCTTGCACAGCAAGAATGGATTGTCTTGGATTAAACCGTGCTCACGCTGGATAAATAAAGACTGACTCTAGAATGGATCCAATGCACTATAATGAAATGATTTCTAACCCAGTAGCTTGAGAACAGCTCATCAGCTGAACCTGTGTATAGGACGGCATTACTACCACCTCAAAGAATTAGTGACCGGTACTAAACAAATCGAAATATTTGAAATGTTCTTCTTAAAAGTGTTGATCAAGACCATCATCTTACCTCACATTCTTCGGCCTCGATCAGCAGTTTGGCTGTTGTTATTCTGGATTCATAAGGCGGGATGTTGCTCTAAAACAAAAAACAATACAGTAAATATTAACTGAAAGGAAAATTAGTTAGGGATCATAAAATTCTTGATGACGTGATTTGATAAAGAAAATTATGAAAACTTATTTTCCATATGTTTTCATAATGATAGAAAAAAAGGCTATTCTTTAACAACTAATTTACAAAAATTAATTAGAAAATAAATACACTATTCAAAAAATTTAAACCATTCAAAATATTTTTTTTTTACTGTTTTTGATTAAAGATTATGCTCACGAAGGCTGCATTTATTTTTTTATTATTATATTTTAAAATAAATATTTTTCTATTTTAATATATTTTAAAATGTAATGCATTCCTGTATTGGCAAAGCTGATTTTTTTTAAGCAGCCATTACTCCAGTCCTCAGTGTCACATGATCCTTCAGAAATCATTACAATATGCTGCGTTTGTGTTCAAGAAACATTTCTAATTATTACTGAAAACAGTTTTGTTGCTTGATTTTTAATTAATTACAATTATAGGATGACAAGTAGTAGGATAGGACAACAGGATGCTCTACAAGAAGAGGGGGAGTGGTATAGGATGAGAGAAAGTGAGAGAAATTAGGATAACCGGTAGTGGTATGAGATGAAAGGAAGTAGTAAAAGATAAAAGGGAGTAGAATATGTTGAGGATAGGAAAATAGGAATTAGGTTAGGGAGAGAGAAAGTAAAACAGTCTAAAAGGAAGTAGCATATGATGCAAAGAAGCAAGAAAAAGCAGGGCCATTAAAAAGTGGTATACGATGAGAGGAAGTAAGATGATAAGATGGGATGAGAGAAAACTTGTAACAGAGAAAATAGAAAGGGATATAAGAAACTAGGAAGAGGAATAAAATGACAGGAAGTAGAACAGGACACCAGGAAGCTCTATAAGATGAGGGGAAGTGTTGTAGGATGAGAGGAAGTCACAGAGTAGACTGACAGGTAATAAAGGATAAGAGGAAGTAGAATATGTTGAGAGGAAGTAGGTAAGAAACAATAAAATCAGAATGAGAGGAAGTGATACAGGATTTAGAGGAAGTAGTACTGTATAGTATAGACAGAGGAAGTAGCAAAGCATGAAAGGAAATGAAAACGTAGGATAACAGGTAGTAGTACAAGATGAAAGAATGTAGGATAGGAGGAGTGAAAGTAGTAAAGGAGAAGAGAAAACAGAATACATTGAAAGGAAGTGTGATAGGACACAAAGGAAGTAAGTCAGAGTGAGAGAAAGTAATATAAGATGAGAGGAGACCTTACAGCATGACAGGAAGTTCCACTGTATGTTATGAAAATAAGTAGGAAATAGCAAGTGAATAATATGTGGTATAGGATGAGAGGAAGTAGCAAAAAGCATGAATAAGATGAAGCAAGATAAGAGAAATTGGTAAAGGACAAGAGGGAACAATACATGAGATGAAAGGAAGAACAGGATGAAGTGAAGGATCATCGGATGTAGAATATGTTGAGAGGAAGTTACTATGAAGTTGGAATATATGTTGTGAAGTAGGCAATTGTATGGGCAAAAAGCAGTGGTTTAGGATGAGAGAAAATGGTATTGAATGAGAGGAAATAGTAAAGCATGAGAGGAACATAGAAAATAACATGAATAAGATGTACAGGATAAGAGAACGTGGTAAATGACAAGAGGGAGAAACATTGGATGAGAGGCAGTGACATAGGATGAGATGAAAAAGTACAAGCCTGAAAAAGGGTTGAGGTTAGAGGACACAAAGAGACTCCAGTTTATGATTGTTGAGTCAAGTTTTGCTGTCAGCTTTCTGAAGGGAAATGGAAGTGTCTTCTAAAGTGAAAATACCCACAAATGTTACAAGAGCTTTAAGCTGCAGACTGAAGCTCAACTCAGACCTGCTAGTCTTATGTCTGTTTGCCCCCTAGTGGTTCAACGAGGAACTGCATCAAAGCGGGTGTTCGCACTAGTAGTAAATTTGTCCCACATTGACTCATATTCAATAAGCTTGTTTTATTAATGGCTTGTAATTCATTAACTGTGACCTAGCTCTCTCATCTGACATCGTTGTCTATCCCTCATTCAAAAACAAGTGTACATGCCCAAAACCTGCCTTTCTTAGTCACTCGTTCTCTCACACAATTTCTATCTGTGTCTCCTCAAAAATACATGACTCAGCTTTCTCAGCTGTTCTCCTAATTATGACTGCATAATGACCCACTGCTCAGAACGCTGCAGTGAACTAGAGAGACAGTGAGGGAACTCTGGGTAATTCACTCCGCAGTTGTCCTGTCGTATACCTCAGTTTTCTCGATGCTGAACAGGTAGCTGGCCATCAGCTGCAGAGCTTCAGGGTTGTGCTCGTCGTACTGTAAAGCTTTGTCGATGGCCTCTTTGCAACAGTCAGCAGCGCCCTCCTCCATGCTGTCAAACAATAAAAAGAGTAATAAAGCTAATTAAAGCACATAAAAGCCAGTCAGTGATATTAAACACGTGTAAGTACAATATTTTTTTATAAAAACCTGTGCGCAAATATTTTCACAAAGAAATTATAATCAATCAATATCTTAATGAAAAGACAAGAGATATTGAGAAAAGATAAGAAGAGAACAGGATAATCGGTAATGATATAAAGTGAGAGATATAGGATGAGAAGAAGCAATATAGGATAAAAGGAAGCAGGGTAGAATGAGATCAAGTGCTATAAGATAAAAGGAAGTAGGGTCATCATACAGGTTAAGAGCATGTTGGATAAGATAAGAGAAAGCAAGGATGAATGAGAGGTAATAGGAACCAGTATACAATAAGAAGTAGGAGGATGAGATGCGGAACTAGGAAGAATAGAAATGTCATCATTCTTGTCACCAATGTCAATATCACAAAAGTTAATATTAGCCTAAAAAACAAACAAAACAAAAAAAAACTCAAGCTCACTCAAAAGAAGTAAAAAGTCATTGATTAAATAACAATAAGAAACTAATTAAAAGGAATAGGACAAAAACTGCAGTAGAACAAATAAATAAGAAATGCTACATACAATGTATAAATTAATCAAATGTATAAAAACACTGCATATTCCTCACTGTGTAAATGAAATATATATTTCTTCTTATTAAAGCTTATTAAAGTGATTTAGTCAAGAGCAGTGAGAGATTTTCTCTCATTTGTTGTTTGATTAACATGAATGACAGAAAACAAGAATATTATGGTGCTTTTGCACAGCATGGTACGGCACTGCTCGGTTCGGTACGGCTCACTTTTGGGGGGTTTTCACTGTGTACAGTACCTGATACCGTGTACTTTTTTCGTACCGTTACCAAAATGTAACGTGTAAACCCTGCTGATCACTGATTGGCCGGAGAGAATAGTCACTACCTGCGTCACTGAACTTGCGACACCAGACACCAGACCCGCTATACTGTATTTAAATCAGTACAACCAGCGAAGGATCGAACGCAACTGTTTTGAACGAGCGCACCTTTTTTTAACAACCAAAAAATGGCTGTTTCATGGTCTGTTGAGGAAGTACAGATGTTCCTCTCGTTGATAGCCAAGGAGCGGATCCAGCGAGAGTTTGATGGGGCGACTCAGAATGAAAAAGTTTTTCAGGAGGTCGCTCAGCTCTTGGCTGCGACGTGTATAATCCCGCCCACTCTAAAGTGGTACTAAACTGCAGTGGAAACGTAAACCAAGCCCCAAGCGGAGTCGTACCACGCAGTGGAAAAGCACCATTAGACTGCTGTCACTTTAAGAGCTGCCCGGATCCAACATCCTGTTTTCTTTCTCAGTTGTTTGCTTTCACTTAAGACCTAAATTACTGTGTACGAGGATACTTGCAAAGACGGCCCTTTTGTGTGTGTATTTAACTGTTCAAGGCCTATAAAGTGGCAAAATTAACTTCGTTCAATAATCCAGCGTTCAATGAGCACTGTATCCGGTATATCGCCTACCCCAAAATGGAAGTAAGGAAAGTGGTAAAGGTTGTAAGATGTGTTTGTATTTAATCATAAAAACCTGACAAATAAGTTTGAACTTTCTAAATTTAGAATAAATATTTAGAACCACCTGAAACCACACATAACAAAACTTTTCAGCTTTTTTTTTGCTTGTGCATATATAGATATACTGTATATAGATGAATATTATATATGGGTCAAAGAAACAATAAAAGCTTTCTGAGCAAAAATAATGACAATCATATATTTTTACCATGATTTACAAAAGACATCCAGTAAAATGTCATTCAGTGTAACAATAATTCATCAGGCATATTTAGAACAAAAATCATTGGATGACCTTAAAAGACTCTTTTTATGGATAATCACATTGCAGCCCCTAAAACTAATCAACTGCATTTTATAATCTGTACCACTACCAGTGTCTTTGCCACTATTCTTCAAACCACTAGGTTTTACCCATTTGTCAGTAAGAAGTTTTTAATCATTTAAAATGTAAAAAATTAGTGTAATTACTTTTTCTTTTATGTATTTTAATAAGTACGTCAGATTAAGTATGTTGTTTCATTTTTACAAACATATATCTGTTACACTGATTATGGAACATTATTTCACCCATATTTTGAATATATTTTGAATTTTATTTTTACAAAGTTATCTGAAACATTAAAGTAGACACTTTACTTGCATTTAATATGCTTTTTAATTTAATGCAGACACCAAAATGGGACGCATCAAATATGTATTAGAATTAAATGCATTTTTAGAACTATTTCAAAGTAACACACACAATGTCTACACCAAAAAATTATAAGTTTGACCAATAATTGAACTAAACAAGAGTTTCCACAGCACCTAGGGGCATCAACACTAGTGAAGAAAATGTTATTTGTTAGCACACACACTCTGTCCTGCTCTTGATTTTCCAGTTATCGCCTGCAGCAAACATCTACCACAACAACAACCCTGATACACACGTACAACCATACAGTACATCAAGAGCAAAGGCACAGAGACGTACTGTACTTTGCTAGAGGCTGCTGCTTTACCTTCATAATGTACACCAATGCGTGAAAATGGAATGGTGCTTACTTAGTCAATAAACCTGACCTTTCCCTCATGCTTTGAATTTCAATCTCAGGGTTTGAATGAAGTCACGTCGTGCCAAGATCCTCGGCAATCAACACTAAGCGCATCTCCAATCCAAATCTACTTTTCATCTCTCTCCTACCATACCATTACTCAAATCCTGAATTCCCAACCCTCTTCCTCTTTCTATCCCTCTATCAACCAGTCTGTGATTAGATCTTTTCTGCAGGCCTCAGAGCAGATGGGCTCCAGTCTGCAGCGTCCCAGGTGTGTAATGTCTCTGTGTGTGTGTGTGTGTGTGTGTGTGTGTGTGGCATATCTCAGCAGGTACAGAAAGCCAAAAAGGTTGAGAAATGAAAAGAGTGAGAAAGGCCAGAGCAAACAGAGATGGGCAGAAGTTGAACAGGAGCCAGCATATATCTGTGTAAAAAAAGACAGATATTTACCAGAGATCTGTGAAGAAGATCTCAGCGATGGAACAGAAGGCCACAGACATGTCCTTCTTTGAGACGGCACAGACAGATGGCAATGCAGCCGCTCCAAATGCACTAGCCTATCAGAACACAGAACCACATGTGACAATGAAATAAAATAATAATAATAATTCACCCTGTCATTGTTTACTCACCTTATGTTATTCCAAACCTGTCTAATGTTATTTTTTTAAGTGGAATTTAAAAATGAATTGTTCATCCTAGTGGCTCTCAAATTCCAAAAAGGACAAAAATCACCATAGATATCATGCGCTATATTCCAACATGATAGCTGTGAGTAATGAACAGACCAAATTTAAGTCATTATTCACTGCTCCACCGAGACTCTCAAAATAAATACGCCACCTGTTCTTATGGCTTCAGAAGACTTTTATCTTTTATTTATTTTATGTTTCTTTAACCTTTCATAGCACACATAGCACAAAAGTTTTATAATTATTTATGTTGAATTATAATATTTATAGTAACATAATATTTTATCAATCTTATAATATTGTTTTAAATTTTTTAATTAATTTATTACAATAATATTTTAACACACATTCAAGATGTTTAGTAGATATTCACAGTTTGTTATGATACATGCAAATTGTCAGCAGTGATTCTTCAGGGACCTCAGGGTTGCATAATTATTTAAGTGAATATATTGTTATTAACAGTATTAATATAACATTAAAATAATCTAACTCAATTTAAATGATAAAAAAACATGCAAAAAATATTTAAATATTTTTTTTAATTGTTGATGTTTTTTCAGCATTCAGTTCCTGATTTTTTTTTTCTTTTTTAATAAATAGTGGTTCATTTATATGTAAACATTCCTAGTTTCTGTTAATAAAAAATAAATAAAAACAATTAAAATGAAAGAGAAAAAAGCTAAAAATGAAAACTGGTGGGCCTTTGAATACTGTGTTATACAATACAATGGTAGCCCTTCAAGACAAAAAGTTTGAGGCCCACTGCTCTATAGGACTTTATTTTCTGCTTATGCTTTATTGCCCTCTAGTGCTGAAAGATTCAACTGCATATTTAGCACTAAATAAATCCTACAGCTGACTCCTCTTTGCTCAAACTAATACAACTATCCCTCAAGACAAGTCATTTAGACCACTGAGGATGTACATTTTATGCTGCCACAATGCTTAGAGCATTATTCATAGCATCTGAATTCAATACTCAGTAATGTATGCAAGGCCTGTGTGGTCATTGCAATTGATTACAGTTTGCTTTGATGTAAAACAATGTCTGTGACCAGCTGGTTTTCAATAACTCTCTACCTACAGGAACAAGACACATCTATCCTTCTGTCTTTTCCATTTACCAACCCTGTGTAGACAGACGCAAGCAGCGCACACAGGCATACTATGAGACCAGCTCAGCATAACTAAATGCCTCCTGCTATTATGTCAGTGCTAATTCTGTGCCTTCCAGAAAGCATTGCTCTGATTCAGCAGCTAACTTAGTAATCGATGCAAAGAAAGTGCTGTCCATTGGGAAAATGCACCACAATGATGGAATACATCCATTATTCATTAGCCAAAGCTCTCAGGGTTCTAAACAAAATGACAATTCCTTTGTATCTTAGGGAGTGAAATTCTGTTTACATCTGGTCTTAGATAGTCTCTATCATTTTCAGGGTTCTGTCGAACTTTAAAACACATACTACAGTCACATTATATTTTACTGTGTTAACCTGCTACAACTGTATGCATACTGTGTTGTGGTTTATTCTAGCTATAACTTACTGACTCATCTCAGTACTTGTATCTTTTATATTTACTAAACTAGAACTGTATGTGCAACTTCAGTCCAGCACTTGAGGTTCAACCTCAGCTCTTCTCTTGTAGTATTAGCTACAGGGTTGCCAGGTTTTCACAACAAAACCTGCCCAAATGCTACTCAAACTAGCACAAAATTAGCCCAATTGCGTTTCGAGGGGGGTCCCCCGTGAAAAATCGCATTCCGGGGGGTAAAATACACGTAAAATTCGCATTTCAGGGGCTAAATATCACGTTATTGGGGTTACTTCAACCCGCGGACATGAAAAACAAGCCGCAGCAACAGTGTCAAGGTAGCCCAATTCCCCAGGAAAAACGCAGACTTGGCAACACTGATTATCTGCCTGCTTTACTGTAGGTCATCGCAAATTCCACAACATAGTGTAGACTGGGGCTAGTTGTCACACAGATTAGGGATGGAACGATTACCGGTTTCACGATAAATCACGATAAAATGCCCTGACGGTTAGTATTATCGTTTAAAATTTAATTATCATCAAACCCGTATTTGATTATCGCGCTTTTCAAAACTCGCGGTAAATCCTGTCCAGCCAGCATCAGTCTGACGCAGAAGCAGCATGCAATGTGGTTGTTTCATCCAGCTACAAAATTTGGCTCCTGATGTAAACTAATGTGCTTCACAGAGAGGCTATACTTTTTATAGATATGCTTTCGTCCTTAATGAACTACACTATTGTGCATTCAAACACAGTGCTCAGAGATCCTTCTATGGAAGGATCAAATGAATAGATACTTCTTCAAATTCTTGCTCTTAGTGATGTTTTCTATCATTTACGGTCTCCAGACTTGCCTTTCATATAAGACTTGAAAAGACATGAGATAAAATAAGAAGAGCATTAACAATGTGGTGCATGATTCAGCCTATAGACAGTTAGATGCACACACCCGTACGAACATACATACACAGAAAAGACTGTCAGCTGGACAAACGAGGCATTCTGATTGGCATATTATTGGAATATATAAACCTTCTGTGACAACACTCCCCAATATGGCCATTTAGACTTAAATTTAAGATCATCTAATTTCAGAGGGTTTTGAATTCGTTTTTGAAACCAACAGACAAAACTAATGTTACTGAAACAAGCACTTGTATAAATAGAAATCTCAGAATATTTATTTACCTACATATAACCCTGGATTTAACTTCACTATGTGAAAATATCTCTGGTTTCAGTTACATTTCACCTAGATTTGCAAGTTCCTCTGATAAGAAAATCAGCCAATAACCTGTAGACTTCCATTCAAAAGATTGCGGTTGGTAAGATTTTTTAAACGGGATTTGATAGAAGTCTTTTATGTTGAACAAAGCTGTATTCATTTTATCAAAAATACAGTACAACATTAATTTTGCAACATATATTTACACTTTAAAAGAACTATTTTAAAAATGTAACATATTCCTGTGATGGCAAAGCTGAATTTTCAAGAGCCATTACTTCAATCTTCTGTGTCACATGATTCTACAGAAATCATCCTAATATGACATTTCTTATTATTATCACTGTTGAAAACAATTGTACTGCTTAATAGTTTTGTGAAAACCATGATAAATATTTTTCAGAATTCTTTAAAGAATAGAAAGTTCAAAGGAACGTAATTTATTTGTCAGAATTTCTTTTTTTTTTTTGGAACAAATTTCTTTCAAAAATCCCAAATCCCAAACATTTGAATGGTAGTTTATGCAAATGTGTAAATGAAATAATCAAGTGAACTAAAAATCTATGTAAAATGCTTGAACTGTGTATCAGCAGTGTCTTGCCTCATTGGTGTGTTTGTCCATGACGTTGAGCATGACCTCAGTTCCTTTACTGAAGTATTGTACAGCCTCTATGCCTGTGTGAATCTGCCCCAGGTACATGTACTTACTGTGGCCCTCCTCTGGACTGAGCTCCACAGCCTTCAGATACACGTATACCACTGTTAAGGACCGTAACACTCAAATACAATCATACGCTCTTCAAGAAAAGGAAAAACAAGACTAGAGGCTTCACGAGGATAGTACAGGATAAACATATTCAAGTGATTTCTATGTACTGTGGTAGTACGTGTAAAGGATATCTGTTTAGCTTTCTCTATATCTCCCAGCTCAGTGCAGATGTTCCCCATCATGTCCAGGAGGGTCAGGTTAGTGGGTTCAATATCCAGCGCTCGCTGACAGTACAGCCTGGCCATGTCAAAGTCAAAGTTGTCTATACACTCTTCAGTCTGAGAAGGAAAGAGAGGTACAGTAGTACAGTCTGAAAACAAACACTAATATTTCATGTCTTTAAGAGGTCATTATAGGAAATATATTACCTTTTCAATTAGTTGATCAGTTGTGTATTTTCCAGCTGTTTTCTTTTTGGCTCTTTCCTGCATCTTGGCTTTCATTCTCTCCTGTGGTGACATCAAGGCACCTGGACATCAAGAACAGATTTTCACAAACCACTCACATAAGCAAACCTTCCTGCACAGGATTCAGCTGCAAAATCTGTTAAATGTGAATAGGTCTAGGTTAAGCACAGCTATGACAAGTTTGACAACCCTTCTTCAATAAACTCTACATAGCATTACTCAGATCACATGGATATTAAATGTCATGTTTACATTAAACCGTTACTGTCAAAGCAAACACTGGTGAATACTAGTGTGCAGTCTATAGCAAGAAACAGTTTTAATTAATGTGGCATTTTTAAAAACGTGTTTTAAAGTCATTATTTTCGTGAAATAAAAGCAAAATGACCAGACCGTTTAACACTATAGATTCTTAAAACAGACATACCTCCAGTTGGTTTAGTGTCTTTTCTCTTAGCTTTGTTTTTCTTTTTAGATTTTGCTTGTCCGCCCATTGTTGTTAGATCAAATCTGTGAATTTATGTCACTTTTTATAAAGGGGGAAATACTTCTCCACTAGATGTGCGTTCACTTGCCAACGTGAAAGCATGCATGGGCTACAACGTGAACCAAATATATTGACTTCCTGTTAAGTCACATCTTTAACAAAATAAAAGTCTCTAAGCTTTTTTTTTTTTTTTGGTGCGTCTGTCGTTGAAACCTGGTTGAAACGCATATAACTGCTTCTCTTCTCATTGCATTTCTCAGTGCAAGATATATTGCTTGAATGCATCATTGTATAAACAATGGAAAGGATTTCATTAAATACAGTTTATTTTATTCATTGAAATATTTGTAGTGAAAATAAGTGACTATACATGCTAAAATGTAAATAAATAAAAACTGCAAAAAAAAAAGAATTATATACGTTTTTAAAATGAAGTTTATTCAGTCATTTTTCATTATTGACCATTTCATTGCCAATTTATACATATCATGTGCTCACAAAATTTCCTCGTTACCCGAAGGTACCTTGCATTATGCAGTGCAAATATGCAGTGTTCATCTATTTACAATGTTTAGGTGGTAATATATCCATTATTTTCTGACCATCTATTCACTGTACACTTTGTTAGGTTACATTCTCGGCAATACATCACTATAACCTCTGTGGGTGCGCCTGCTTCACAGTTGGTATTTTAAGAATTTATGGCTGCCTAATCTCTTTATTATATAACATTGCTTAGCCAAGCTTTCTGTATATTCAAGCTCAGCTTCCGTATTGTAGGCGGGCACAACATACGACGTTGCCGTATGATTGATGGGCGGAATAACCAATCAGACCTCTCCCTCGCTCGACGTCACCAGAACCTTCTCGATTTGAACCAATCTCTCACAAAGTCGAACTTGAGGTGGAGGCACGTAGTAAACAAACTGAATGGATCATAGTCATAGAGCACTCAGTCTGCAGTTACCTCAGCGAGCATTTTTCATTGAATTTCTCCGTATTTTCTCTGGGTGTTGTCGAGCGGAGTTGACAGTCGTTGACTAACTTAACTTAAAACGGGCTGTCGGAGGAACAAGCTAAACGTTTGTTTTGGACGTTTAATAACGCAACAAGCCACAGACCGTATGGTGAGTGAGTTACTTCAGTGATGACATACCAGGCCTGTCCAGTTAAACAGACAGAACAGAAACCTCGAATTAAGGAACTGAATACAACTTAAGACGTAAGATAGCATTCATTTCAGACACAAAGCGAACCTGTAGGTTAATAGAGCTGTTGTTACAGGCTGCGTTTTCAAAAGCTAACGTTCTTTAACATTTTTGGCGCGAGCGTTCGATCACTCATCGCTTGTGGGGCAGTTTACGCTTCAGTAGCGCATCTGTGGCCAATGCCACCTGCTCACCCAAGCCAAAACTTTAAGATTGAGCGGAATACAAAAGCAGGCCAGGACGAATTCGCCAGCCACGTCGCGTGCACTACAACGGTTAGCTGTCACAAGGATCTCCATTGGTCTCGATGCATGGTTTGAGTTAATATTGACGAAAATCAATAACAGAAATGTCAGATACTAATAAAGAAGTAGTGGATCTGGTGTGGGGCAGACCCGGTGGCGGAGGAGTGCCTGCATCCCTCTTCCGCAGGTGGTCACAAGGTAAGCGGTCTTGATAGTTTTTGATGCTTTAATAGATACTAAAAGAAGTCTTACGAATGCTGACTCAGATTTTCAAGGTTGAAACTCTCAGTTTAAAGGATATACATCCATTACTTGTATTGTAAAATCTGCAGTGGTCAGCAAAGAAGACCAATGCCAAGACCATGTTACTTTAGCCTGACTGCTTGCTCAGTTATAAATTGTGATGAATTGCTAAGCTGAGACTTGTGACATTGACTGTGGTTTGTGTTCACTGTTTCTTTCCACAGGCTTTGTGTACAGTGAGGCTGAACGCTCTGCACTGGAGCAGTTTGAAGGTGGACCGTGTGCTGTCATTGCACCTGTGCAGGTATTCGCCTTATTTTTTCTGTTCATAGGTTACTTTACAAAGGCGTGGATTTACGCATACTTCATTACTGACTAAGCATCATAAGTTATGATGCTTAGTCAGTAATGAAGTATGCGTACATCCACGCCTTTGTAAAGTCCACAATATAAAAGCTGCACTGCAGTGATGTAATATAAAGGTTGGTGACAAATTAAAGGTAAATCCAGAGAAACCAGAACCATGCCGGCATAATTTTTCTAAGTAATTACGTTTATCCCATCCTGATGGGACTGTTCAGGATTGACAATGGTCCCATCCTTAGGGCGCATGGGGTCACTGATTGGTTTGATGGGTAATTTTTGACAGCAGTGAAAACGAGGCTGTGAGGGACTGAAGTACAGTGCAGGGCTCGCAAAATCGCTAGCCCGACGTCTCGGGGCTATTGTGTTTTCCAGTCGGCTACCAAAATGTATCACCACTCTGCCCGACGGGCTACCTTTAATACAGATCTCCTGAGGGTCCTTAAAAACTAATAAAGTGAGTTGTATCAAACTTAAGGCCACAAAAAAAGTGGGGGTGGGGGGGGTTGGTTTTGTGTTTGCGGAACGATGTATGTTATAACACATCGTGTACACTCACTAAACAAAGAGTGACAGAGCAGAGCCAATTCATAAAAGAACAATATTTAAAAGCACACGTCCAGTTGTGAGTGAAGGAAATCCGCTTGGGAGTGGAGAGATTCGTCCTCGCGCACATGGATCGCGTAACATTATGCGCTCTCGACATTGTCATTAAGATCACACTATAGAAACCGCCTAAAATTAAGTATAAAGAAGAGAAGAAAGCGGCCCTAGGCAGCTGCCTACACATGCCAGGATCCACCACTGCCAGATGCAGTTAGAAATTTACTAAAAACAAGCCTATTGCAAGACATCTGGTAGGGGGGGCACCTGGGACCAGTAGACACGCCCCTGTTTATGAGCACGGAGCTGCTTTGTGTACAGCCGTTACCGGGGAAACCGCAATATTTCAGGGCTCCTAAAGCTCCACCTCATGGCAGAAAATGAATTTGCATTTCCAACAAGCCTTTCTTGCTATTTATGGTCCGATCAATGCAAATATCAACTCATGTTTTTATGTAGCAAACACATAGAGTTGTAAATGAGAAAGAAGTTAATGTGCCTTTTAATGCGCCTAAATCTAAACAATTAAGACAGTAATATTTATACGTTTTAAATTGACATAATAATTTATATGCTTGATTTATCCCTTTTCATAAAAATGGTCTAAAGGCTGAAATGCTGTTGTATAAGATTTTTGTTTTTGTGAAAACCTGTATCTGAACTGTAAATCATGTAGTTTTATGGCTCAATACTGTATGTTACCATGGACATTGTCCAACCCCACTCATAATGTGTTCATTTTACTTGTGCAGCTCTTAAAATGGGTCATAAATCGCCTTAAATTTATTTGTAAAAATTCTGCAGATACCCTGTAAATAGTGAAATAAAATTCCTTCCTTCATATTTGTTGATATTTGTGTATTGAAAATATTTTTGATTGACATTTAAACTCATATCCTTTTTTGGGGGGGGGCTAGTTAAATACATTTTTGGTCTACCAAAATCTGAAGAGTACCTGCCCGAAGGGCTACCAGGGATTTTGAAATTTTGCGAGCCCTGCAGTGTATTCAAACTGTTTAACAGATTATGAAGTGTCTCTCCAAAAACTTTTCTACAGTGTATGCCATTGTAAAGACACGTTCATCAAGAACAATAACTATATCAGCGTCCAGACCAAAGCATGATAATATTGTTTATTATAAGTGCAAACTAGCTTTAAATGTTGGAGGTTTTTTTATCATTCATCTACGGTGGCCGACAGAGCTCAACGCTCTGCAAATAGAAAAAGCACCTGCAAATTAAGAAAGCGACTTCATCAATTTGACAACACGCTGCAAATGCTCACAATACAACCAAATAAAGAAACGCGCTGCAAATAGAAAAAAAACACCTGCAAATTAAGAAAACAACTTCATCAATTTGACAACACACACGCTGCAAATTCTCACAACACAACCAAACGCGTTTCTGTATTTGTTTGCGTTGTGAGCATTTGCAGCACCTGCTGTCAAACTGATGAAGATGTTTTCTTGATTTGCTGGTGCTTTTTCTATTTGCATGTGTTTTCTGAAGTTGCAGCACGTTGAGTTCTCTCGGCCACCGTATTCATCAGCTAGAAAAAAAAACTCATTGGGAAAGGGATTCCAACAATACTGTTGTTCTGTGCCATTATCATTATCGTTATCATTGTGGTGTGGACTCTACAATTTTTTTACATTTAGAACAATTTTTAAATTGTCTTTATCGTTCTCATCCTTTGTGTATACCTATGGAAGATTTTTGACCAACGTCTTAGCAGTGCAATTAATCGAAAAACGGTTTCGATTTCGATTTTGGCCTCCAACGATTATGAAAATACAGTAATTGAGATAAAACGATTATTGCACCCCATTCCGCCCCCTTTTCCAGCGGTGCGCTTTCGTTCCTCCATAATCGTGATTATGATTTTTGCCATAATCGAGCAGCCCTATCCTCCACCACCATTATCAAAACACTTTTATAAGAATGGTATTGAATCCCACCAAGAGAGATCCAGAGACTTGTCGAATCAAAGCCAGGGTTCATTGTAGTTGTGGTGGCACTTTTTAGCCCAACACTCTGCCAAGATACTTTAAGTTTTTCCTTTAATTTGTCACCTGTCTGCAGATATAAGATTTATAACTTATATCAGTCTGCAGATTCTGAGCGGTCGGAGTTGATCAATTTCATAAATCTTATATTGTCTGATGGGCACAGATTCTGATTTTTTTTCCCGTCCGACTAAGGATTCAGTCTAGTTGGGAGGACATCAAATGTTTTTAATATTTTGACCCGATTTTAGAACATATTGTTTTCATTTGTCATGCATCTCCTAGCATATTTCTGCGTGAGTTTGTGTAGAGAGAAAATACCTGAAAGTCTGCTAGTGTGTGATCCTCAGTTGCTTAGTGTTCTTTGTAACCACTTACAAAGTTGGCAAGTGTATGATACCTGCTGTTTTAAAATCTGTTCAGATTTTAAGTCATTTTTTGTATTCCAGCCGTTAGTCTTGCACTGACATTCCATATCTATCACAAATGCTGTTTGATCTGTGATTTCTGAGAATGTCTTACCCTTTTCTTTAACTCTGTTTCTGTAACACAGAAACAGTTGCTATCTGAACTGATATATACACGTACTGAGATGTGCTTTGTTGTCAGATTGTTCCTTTTGCCTGGTTAGGTGGAGTCCTAATGATTTGTATGTTTGTTTATGTTATTTCTCAGGCTTTCCTGTTGAAGAACATTTTGTTTAACACTGAAGGCTCAAACTGGAAAGATATCTCAGGTTTGTTGTGCATTATTTTAAAAGGGAATTACACCTTGTTTCCACTTTTGTGCACTCGATAAAACTCAGACCAGGCATGTATGAGCATCTCATACTCATCATAAGTGGCATAATAAGCATAAACATAACGTAAATTGTGATTAAGATTATAAAAACTACACAAAGACACATAATTTATGAACTTGATATTTAGGTGGTATCAATACATAAATTAATCATTGTTATGATAGAATTCTTTTAATGCACTCCCCCCCATCATATTTCTGAAATGAAAGACATCATCATGAATCTTATTATAGGTACATATTTGTATTGTAGTCTTACTGTGTGCCTAAAATTGGAGAAAGTGGTGCTTCACTATGGGCCAGATTTACTAACGGCTTGCACTAAAGCAAACCCTCTTTTGGTGTTAAAAAACTACTGTCAGGATTTACTAAAAACGTGCAGTGAAAAGGTTTGTACACAGTCATTTTGTGGCTGACCTCACTGCATATGCATTTGTTGGAGTTTTCCTTTCAGATGCAAAATTTATGAGAGGAGAGTATTTAAATGAATCACGCAACATGATTTACTTAGGTTTGCACTAGTCAATTTCCTGGTGTTTGCGCCATTATTTACCGCCCAAAAAAGCATGACTTAACCAATTTTTGCCTGTGTTAGTAGATTACACACACCTTATTATCATGCACCTTATTATAGCTCTGCTTGTTTGCACTGCTCTTGGTAGATTGCATTGGTCATTATGGAAATGCGCCGGTTGCGTCTTTGTTCTTTTTTTTGCGCATTGTCAGTAAATCACCTGCAGAATTTTCTACTCCCATCTGCACTTTTATGGGGTTGTGCTCTCACGCTAATTTGCCCTGTTTAGTAAATCTGGCCCTGTCTTAATGCAGTCAAATTATAAAAGTAGCATTCTAAGACCTTTATTACCTGTCACCCGTAATACTCCAGCCTTTTTTATCCAATGTTTTAGATCACTTTCTATTTCAATTGAAGACATGTGACAACATTGTTGGAGAGATTGTGTCCTTTTGTTTTATAGCTGAAGAGATTTTGTTTTCGTCTCCTCCCATCATCTCCTCCTCACTCCTTTGTAATGATCATATTTGACATTCTTAGCTGATGCCCTCATTAGTATGTGTATTTGTTATCCTGCTTGGAATGCTGCTTGATCGTCATAAACAGAAAGAACAGTCATGTCCTACCAACGTAAATTTGTTCAGCCTCTGGATTAGTTTCATGGGGTTTTGCAAGACATTTGATTTGTATGCAGATGCAATTAATTCTTTTTTGTTTATAACGGGTAATTGTGCACTTCATTTAAACTTTTATTTAATTCCCAATAAATTTGGCTGATTCCGGTTAAAGTTAATGGCATGGAACTATACTGGGACACAGTTTATAGAGCGAAGGATCCAACACGTCGGCTAGCGGCAAAACTGATCGACTTGAATCTTTAAAGCAGCACAGAAATCAGATGCGTGGCTTGACATATGTTCTGTGTATCCTTACAGAGGAAGAGCAGAGGACAGTCCTGTGCTCCACCCTCAGTGAGATCCTGGAGTCTGCCTGCCTCAATAAGACACAGGCCTTTCACCTGGCCACCTTGCCTCGTGCTAAAACCACAGACAGCAGTGACATCACTGACAGCCACCCAGAGCCTGAGTCGAGCCAACCTACTGACACACCGAGTAAGAAAATTAGCAACCGTCATTCTCAGTGTTGTACAGATACTGAACAGGGCCAAGTGACAGTTTTTTAATAATACCTAACACTAAGGGTGGGCGATATAGCCTCAAAATTATATCACAATATTTCAAGAATATTTGCGATAATGATATTCATGACGATATAGAAAAAAAATATGGAACAACGTTTTATTGGTGATTACAGCTGACAGGCAGCAGCATTTATTAGTGCAAACACAATGAAGGGCATTTTCCATCCTTTTCCAATGAGCTACTGTCATTGATGACAGACTACCTAATTCGAAGTGTAAATCTATTGTCATAAGGTGGCAGAAGCAGCATTATAGTGCATAATAGTAGTGACCAGTGTTGGGCAAGTTACTTTAAAAAAGTAATTAGTTATAGTTACTAGTTACTTTTCACAAATAGTAACTTAGTAACTGAGTTGCATCATTATAAAAGTAACCAATTACCAGAGAAAGTAACTGTTGCGTTACTTTTTTTATATATATATTCAAATATGTCAAATACCTTGGATGCCTCCTATATTAAATGTTGAATGAAATGGATACTACATGGAATAAATTATTATTTTTAAACATTGTACACTAATTAGTGCTGTCAAATGATTAATCTCGATTAATCGCATACAAAATAAAAGTTTTTGTTTGCATAATGTTTGTGTTCTGTGTATATTTATTATGTATATATAAATACACACACATACAGATTATACATTATACCAACAAGGCACAATTTAACTTAAAATTAATAAGTTAGGAAAATTATATTTTGTGGCCATATTTGAGACCCCCTTCTTGAATCAGGCATGCAAAGAAATGCAGCCTTGCTGAGCAGAAGGGAATTCTTTTAAAACATTAGAAAATATTACAGATGCCAATTTAAAAACTCTGTGTGAATGTTATAATAAATGTATTAATTGAGCAGTTGTAATTATTATCATTATTATTGTCTTTTTTATTTTATTTAACAGAACAACAGTAAAATTACAATACTAACATTTATGAATGTTGATGGAGCTTTTATTTTGATGGAAACCCACAGGAAGTAATTCTTAATTTTAATCATACAGTAACCAGCAACAACCACCCCTTCCTCTTCTCATCGGAGACATGAGATGCAGTACTAAATGGTCTCTCACTGTTGGTGCTTGTAATGATTTTTGCGTCTTTCTCGGACAGTTTTAAATGCTTCCACACTGCCGTCATGTTTGCTGCATTAGTGCACGCCTCTATTTGATCGCGTCACGTCATTGTTCGGTACAATTTATTCAGTCTTTTTGCTTATTCCTAGCATCCCTCACCGAACATCATTGCATCGCTATATCATTGATACCGCGATATGACACTTTTTTTATCATGTAAAAATGTATACCGGTGTTATCGTGGGCAGTATGATATGGCACACCCCTCTTAATCTTAACTCTCTTTTCACAGTGAATGCATACATTTACAGTAGATGATCCAACACAGCATGCTAGTATAAACTTGCAGAGATGTGTATTCTTATTAACCGTGAATTTACAAATAATTTTCTCTGGACTGTTGTGTCTTGTTAAATGCGTTTGTGTTTTTGCATGGTGTGTGTGTGTAGCTGCTTTGGCTGCTGAGGAGCTTGGCTTTGAGAGGTTTCACAGCATCATACAGTAAGTGCACAAACTCTCTTTCCACACCGCGTCACTTGTTTCTCTTTCCTTATGTCTTCACTGGCTTACCCTTTCCTTCCCCTTGTGTTACAAATCTGCAAATTCCCGGCAGAAATTTCCAGTAGTGCAGAAGCAACTAATTTCACAATGAAATAAGGGGTGCAGCTTAAAAAAAACTTCTGGATAAATTTGTAAGTCAGTAAGGATCTTTCCCAATTGATAGTTGCATTGTGGTTGCTCCTTCCTCAGGAAGAAGACTCTCAGGACTGATGCGGAATTGAGAGAGGTGGTGTTGTCACTGTACGACACTTGGAAGAACAAATTCGGGGTTCTGCTATTTCTGTACTCTGTCATACTTACAAAGGTATAACTTTACATTTCCCGCCCATGAAAAATATTTTTGCCAATTTGCCAGTTTTTGAAAATTCCTTTTAAAAACAAGAGAATAATGAGCTTGCATGGTAACAACCTCTCATTTACACTACTGTTCAAAAGTTTGAGGTAAGATTTTTTGGTTTGTTTGTTTTTGAAAGAAGTCTCTTATGCTCTCCATAAAAATACAGTAAAAACAGTAATATTGTTTAATATTAATACAATTTAAAATAATTATTTTATGTTACTATACAGGTACATCTCAAAAAATTAGAATATCATGAAAAAGGTCAATATTTTTTGTCACTCATTTCAGAAAGTGAAACCCATATATTATATAGATTCATTACACATAGAGTGAAATATTTCAAGCCTTTATTTCTTGAAATTTTGATGATTATGGCTTACAGATAATTGTTTTATTCAACTTGATGGGACCTTTCAAATGACATATGACACATGACTATCTGAGCTGTATGATGTTTCTGACATATTAGAGTACATGGCACAAAAATTTTTTTCATAAATTATGGGGGGGGGAAATTATATTTATCCGCAAATAACTCAGCACTGCTTAGGAGTTAATCAAAGTGGCCACATGCATAGTAAAGGTCAGACTCCAAGCTTTCAAATGACTCCTATTTTGTGTTGATTAAGGCAGATATTTGGAAAAATATGAATTTTTTTGTTTGAATGTTTTTTCTTCGCTAGGGGTCGCCCGCAGGCGGTACGCTTCGGTTTAGAGGAACTAGGCAGCACTGGTTAGGAGTTGATCAAAATGGTTGGAATGCTTTCGAAAGCTGAATTTCTAAGCTTTAAAATGATACCTAATTATAAAAAAAAAGGTTATATAAATTTAAAATAGACAGAAATATTCTAGGTTTTACATTCTGCTTGCCAAGTGTTTAATGGAGCTCTCCAACTGATTTCTTCAATTCATGGGTTTAAGTATTATTTATACACGATAGACGCAATGGATTGTTTTGATTTTGGACTCCTTTCAATCGTGAGAATCTGCTGTAAAATAATTATATGCAATTTTCCACAATCGGAGCATGTTTCATGAAATGATAAGTGTAAAAAAAACATGAGAATATTGTAACTTGCGCATTTGGAGTTGTATGTGTTATAATTCGATGACGAATATCTTTAGATCTAAATGAAAGATTATGGTATGATTGGGCTCATTTTAATCAAGATAATTTTCTGAAAATAATGATGTGCGATTTTCAAGATCTATGCATGTTTCGTGAAGTTATGAATGAAAACGTAACCTATATGTTTCTTAATTTAATGGTTTCATGTGTGTGATAACATCGTAAGTAATATATTTAGATCCAATGTACAAATTACAATGAGTTTGGGCTCCTTTTAATCATGACGTGCAATTTTCCATGATCTATGCATGTTTCATGAAGTTACGAATAAAAGCGCAAAGTGAAACTACAGTTATTTGTCCTGCAGCGCCTGAAGCACGCCCATTGGGTTTTATGTGTTATAGCAATATGAGCAATATCTTTGGATCTCATCGGCGGATTATGGTAACTCTGGGCTCATTTTAATCGGGAGAATTTTCTGAAAATAATGACGTGCGGTTTTTCAGGATCTATGCATGTTTCGTGAAGTTATGAATAAAAACGCAACATTAAGCATAGAGCTGTTTTTCTTTGCTGCGCCTCAGTGCGCCTGTCTGGTTTCATGTGTTACAGCTCTATGAACGAAATCTTTCGATCTGATCGACGGATTATGGTAAATGTGTGCTCTTTTTAATCGGGAGAATTTCCGGAAAATAATGCTGTGCGGTTTTTCAAGATCTAGGCATATTTTGAGAAGTTACGAGCAAAAACGCCACAGGACTGCAACCTCTGATTTTTTTTGCTAAGCTGCATGACCTAATTCTTTTCTATGTGTTATAGCTTTATGAGAGATATCTTTCGATCTGATCGATGGATTATGGTAAATGTGGGCTCTTTTTAATCGGTATAATATAATGACGTGTTGTTTTCTATGATATATGCATGTTTCATGAAGTTACGAGCGAAATCTCCACATGACAGCTACCTTAGATTTTTTGGCTAAACTACATGCCGCATGTGCAGTTTTATGTGTGTTATAAATTCATGAGAAAAATCTTTAGATATAAGTTATATCTAAAGACAGATTATAGTGGTTTTGGGCTCTTTTTAATCGGGAGAATCTGCTCTAAATAATGGTGCCAATTTTCCACGATCTGTTCATGTTTTATGAAGTTACAAGTAAAACGGTGACATCAATATATTATTTTCATATGGGTCTGGGGGTGACTGGGCGTACAAAAACTCGCTCCAGTTTATTCAAAGCCCCAAAAGATTGTGCTTGTTTTATTCTACTCGATGAGACCTTTCAAATGACATATGACACATGACTATCTGAGCTGTATGATGTTTTTGACATATTAGAGTACATGGCACAAAAAAAACATTTTGTAAATTATGATTTTTTTTTTTTTGTCATTTATCAGCAAATAGCTCGGCACTACTTTGGAGTTAATCAAAGTGGTCTGATTCTGAGCTTTCAAATGATACCCATTTTTTGTTGATCAAGGCAGTGGTTTGAAAAATATGATTAGTAATATTGTCGCAGAGGGGGGGCGTCCCGCCCGCGGTACACTTCGATTTAGAGGGACTGCTCAGCACTCATTAAGAGTAGATCAAAATAATTACATTCATTAAAAATCATTTAAAATGATACCTATATTTTGTTATTCCATTCAGGGGTTGCTTAGTAATTAGATTTTTTATTTTTTCGTGCGGGTGGTGTCCCCTTGGGCTTAAAGGGTTAAAAATGTCACCTGAATGTATTTTAGAATTTTTGTCTAGTGTAGATCTGAAACGTCTTTTATAACTTTTTGTTAATTGTATACCTTGTGTAATTCATTCTGAGATCGCCATGAAAATAGCCTTGATGCTGGCATGGCGTTAAAAAGTGAATAAATAAATAACTGACCGCAAACTTTTGAACAATAGCGTACATGGCAAATTATGCCCTTTGTAGCGCATGTCATTTGCCCGCCATGCTCATTCATGTGTCTGTGTGTTTGTATTTATGGTCTAACTTGAAATTATAGGGAATTGAGAACATAAAGAATGAGATTGAAGACACCTCTGAACCTCTGATTGACCCTGTGTACGGCCACGGCAGGTAAAATGCATGATGGGTGTTCAAGTTCTTAGCGTGATTGTGTGATTTTAGGCAAGCAGTTCTAATTATTGGATTGTATTCTGGTAGATTTATCTTGTGTTGTGTAATGCTGTTTTATAGCACTATTTATCATAACACATTTAAAAAATATATTAAGCTGAAATGTACATTTATAGTGAGTGCTGACTGTTTTGTTAACCTTTTTCTTTCCGTACTTTGTAGCCAGAGTCTAATCAACCTTCTGGTGACAGGTCATGCTGTGTCTAACGTGTGGGACGGTGATAGAGAATGTTCTGGAATGAGTATGCTTCATGTTTTTACTTAATATTAATGTGTTGACATGCTGTCTGTTTGAAATAACTGGAGTCACAGAATGTCCTACTGTTGCAGACCACTTGGTGGCAGCATCAGCTAATGTTTTGCTCAAGTTTTAACACACTTTTAAAAAAATGCCTGCTGAGAGAATGCTATGGTCATTAGGTTTCAAAGTGTTTTATGTTAGACTATTTATTTTTGTGCAGTTGACAGGAATTTAATTATTCTTTTATTTTTGTTTGCTCTAGAGCTTCGTGGCATCCATCAGCAGGCCTCTGTTGGCTTCCTCACACTAATGGAGTCACTGCGCTATTGCAAGGTGGGTGTCTACTCATAAGCACCCTCACAGTAGCTTACAATACTGTAGTTAGATTTATAATTCATGTGGTATAGATGGTGTTCTCACTGTCTACAGTGTAGATAAATCTGGAAACCAATTTTGGCAAGTGTTGTGTGAAAGATGCAGAGTGTCTAGATGCCAAAGCTCACAGTTTCTTTGTGGTTTTGCTGTTTTCCAGCCGTACATCTCACAGGGAATTTGTGAAATGTAATTGCAACATAACCTACAGAAATACTGACTGCATTGAACAGACTAGTGTCACAGTCATCACTCTGTCAGGCTGTTTTCTTTTCTTTTTTTTTCAGTTTTTGAAGACTTTTTATGATGAGGAACAGACATTCTCTAGGTTTGTTCTCACACACAAAACAATTATGGAAATTTCGAATTCTGTGTTTTTTTTTCCATTTTCTTTTTGTCTATTCTTTTAGTTTATTATTTTTTTTTTTTTGTTCATGTCCTTCCTTTTTCTTTTCTGTTTACCGTTTCTTATTTTATCATCTTCCCTTTTTTATTTCTCTCTTTTCTTTTATTTTTAGTTAGTAGTACTTTTTTTCAGAAGCTAAATGCCTCTCTGCTCCCTAACCAATGTGTTGCCCTCTAAAGGGTAAACATCAGAGATCTGGCACCTAGCGCATGCATCCTGTATGTTTTATAAACCTGGGCAGGAATTGACTCTATTGTTTTAACTTGTGGAGAAAGTAATTAAGAAGCTGCTTTGTTTTGAATGGCACTGTGCTAAGCAGAGCTTCAGGATGTGCTGTGAGCTGTGTTTGGACTAGAGGAATGCAGGAATGTATCGCCTCATATTTAGAACCATATGAGCCTCCATCACAATATTCATGATCATTTTAATCCGCACACACCTGGAACGCCTTCCCGCCCAAATCTGCTGCTGATACTCACCTGTTGAGTGATGTGAGGGCTTTCAGTGTTTGGATGCACTGCTGGAGATCGAGCTGTAGGTAGAGTGTGCAGAGCTACACTTTGAACTCTGTTTTCTTGAATAATTCTGCAGTCTTGGGTTAAACTGCTGACTCTCATCTCATTCCATTTTAATTTGGTTTTGATTGGTGGATGTGGTTTTTTTGTGCGTGCAGCATTTGTAATGTGGATCAGGGGTGTGGAACCTTTTTCATAACAAGAGCCATTCATGTACACTGCCGTTCAAAAGTTTGGGGTCAGTAAGATATGGGTATGTATGTGCATGTGTGTGTGTGTATATGTATGT
>NW_015629307.1:251766-253998 GCF_001515625.1 Sinocyclocheilus rhinocerous
ATATATATATATAGGCCTATACATATATATGTATATGTATATGTATATGTAATGAATGAGCTCGGATGGACAAGTTCGACACATGTGCAGTACCATCTTAACATTAATCTCACACCTACGCTTTTGTACACAGACCATTCATGCACAGCCCAATTTTTGTGTCTGCAGACAGTCCCCGAAAACAGCAGACACTTCTGATGACGAAATTGCATTGTGCAGACTGTCGCGGAATGTTCACAGTCAAAGTATAAAAATAACTTGCATTTAATGCATTGGCTGAAAATGCATTCACCTTTATTTTCTTGGCGGTAGTCATTTTAAATTGTGGAAGGAAATTAACTAATTGTGTACATTCTTGTGATTACACATTGGAAAAATAAACGTAATAAAATTGTAAAAAATTAGCAATATTATTTTATATTTTGACAGTAATTTAAAATTTTCTTTTTTTGTTATAATAAATAAAATCATGGCTATTTTTATAAGGCTTTTTTTTGGAAGTTACATTTTTAAATGGCCTTGCAAAACTCTGGGGCCATATATAGCCAGGAGTTGATGTTCACCAACCCTGATGTAGAACATGTTTCAGTGCTCATATAATAAAATCAACTGTTCATAATCAGTTATAGTGAGCATTCTAGTGTTTAATGTGTAAATTGGCATCCTATCATTTTCATAAGATGAATGATTGAATAGTTGGCAGTTCCTGTAAGTATTACCAATCAGCTTATCGCAGTGAATCAACCTGTTCGTGATGGTTCTGCAATGTGGCTGGCCAGGCCGTCATGGCATCGGTATGGAGATTGGCACTCAACTGCTGTTTCTTTTTTTCTGCATTTAAAGGTTGGCGCATTTCTCAAATCTCCAAAGTTCCCTATTTGGATCCTTGGCAGCGAGACTCATCTCTCAGTATTCTTCACTAAGGTGAGTTAAGAAAAATAAGCTCCTTTCTTCCTTCCTTCACTCTTCTACTCTCTCGTTTTCTTATCTGAAACAGTCTGGTAGTTTACTTTTCTTTTATTTCGTTATTGAGTGAAGACTCAAAAACACAAGAATGTGCTAGCTAATAGATTTAGTGCTTTAGACGTCTTCTGGAAGAGGAAAGAAGAAAGAGTGGGGGAGTATGGGCTGGATGATGAGAGGCAGAAAGAGGTTTTTGGACTTATAAGGCATCCAGTGTGGTGTGTCCTGGCTTCAGCCCACGCGGCATGCGGTCAGATTTGGCACTACGACATGCTCACAGAGAGGGATGGCTAATGTGAGGTGTATCTCGGGTCTGAGTGGAAATGTCAGTTCATGTAACTGTAGTACTTGGTGTCAAAGCACGTCCTTATGATGGATGTGAGAACTGTATTGATTCCACAGACTTCCAGAGTGTTGCCATTAGGGCTGAGCAGTAAACGATATAATTTTAAGATGATGAAATTTATGTTGTTAACGATGATAAGTTCTGGGCTTTTTTTCACTCTGTATGGATTAATCTGACAGCCTGTCATACAGCAGAAATAAAACAGCCGGTCAGTGCATGTCGCTAATAAGTCTGCAAGTTCTGTGTGTCCCTGTGTGAAGGATTGGTGCACAGAAAACACATAATTTAGGGGAAAATAAAATGGATTTTTTGGTTCCCTATAGGCATGGGCCGGTATGATATTTTGACGGTATCATAACCTTAAGCAAAAATATCACGGTATCACAGTATTGTCGTTATAGCTCTAAAATGTGTTATTTTTTAAATGACTGGGTAAAAAAAAAATAAACTTTTTCCGCTGAACACAATATATTTTGTTTTTGAGCAACATACAGAATATTAGGAACAGTAGAATTTGTTTATTTTTTTCTTTGATTTGTTTCCTAAAAAGAAGAAAAATAAAGACTGACATCTTTATTTAACCTAAATCTGTAATTACAGTTAATTTTAGTTATATTATTCATATACATATCATTTAATTCATTTCATATCATTTAGTTTTATAATTTCATATACATAATTTGATATAATAATAACCCAATTTGAAGCAAAAACAGAATGTTCTGACTAGCTTTGTGAATTGTACTACATGCCTGAACGAAACAAACAGTAGAAGCTCTGAATGAGACGCTTCTGGAACACCAGATACAGTGTTTCCTTGGTTACCGCTGTAAACAAAGCAGCGCTGTGCTGAAATACTGCTTTAATATAAACTATACAGAGACGAGATGAAAAGAAAATACCACGTAAACTTTTCTGAAGAC
>NW_015629307.1:256516-269508 GCF_001515625.1 Sinocyclocheilus rhinocerous
CTTTAATATGAACTATACAGAGACGAGATGAAAAGAAAATACCACGTAAACTTTTCTGAAGACAGTCAGTTCTCCTCAGAAACACATTCATATAAACCCCCAAATCAATATTGAGGATTTTCTTCCAATAGTTCGTGCATCATGAACAGTGAGTGATCTGCCTGCTACTGTATTTTTCTCTCTGCATCCGTCTTCAGCGTCTCTGGCCTGTGTTAACGATCGTTTACAGACTTCATATTTTCACATAAATGACATATTGGAAAATGATTGCATTGCAATGCAGTTTGTGCAAGTCCAGAACAGAGACGAGCTGCTTGCAATAAGACAAAAAACGTCCGCCATGCGCTTCTCGTCCGTGCTTGTTTAGGTCAGAGTGCGCACGCATCTTTCACGCAGTATACAGCGGTGTTGTGCATTTTGACCAGTTTATGGGAAAAGTATTCTTAAAATGCATTCAAAATTCTGAATAATTTGTAATATATAATTATTCACGGTATTTAGAAGTGCCCATGATAACAATATCGTGCATATTCATTACCGTGATATATCGCATTACCGAATACCGGCACAAGCCTAGAGGAGACATGTTACCCTCTACACTGACTGCACTCAACCTGAGGGATTCCTACACTTTCAGTCTTTGAGGAGACATGAAAAACAGCGCATACCGCAGGAATGGTATAACGGAAGATATTAGTGGTTTTGAAACCGTGAAATTTTCAAATCGCGGTATACCTTGAAACCGGTAATCGGCCCATGCCTAGTTCCCTAAATTAAAATGTAGCTTTCTCTGTGGAGTTTAATCAATACCATATGATATGGGGAAAATATTGTAATAATGTTTTTGGCCATATCGCCCAGCCCTAGTTGCTAGGTTGCTAGACGGTACTTGCTCACTTGCTCAACTGGTCAAAAGAGCCCACTCCAGGTCTCTGTGATATTGTGGTCCCTAGATATGACCTGGGTCCATCTTTCAGTGCATTTTTTCAGCCGTTTTATTGTTGCCCTGTTGAAAGCCCTCGTCCCATTGCTTGAAAACGCAATAGCACACCTCAAGCTGCACTATTTGAGGTATCATTCATGTTCACAGCAGAAATGGTATGGGACATGTTATGCCCTGAGGTTTAGTACTCTGGGATAGGGGTATGTTCCATCTTCAGACTGTAAGTATAAAATGGAAATGGTGACACTTGTGTTCTTTATCATATTGTTGTTGTCGCCATTTGGTAAAGTCACAATAATGCATGACTTCTCGTGGCTTAAAGCTTTATTCAATTACAGGAGAGCAAGACTTTTTAAAACCCACTGGATTACAGTGTTTACAGAGTTTTGTGTGAGTACCCATGTGTTTTATCCCTTTACTCAACAGAGGAAATGCTTGTTTCTCATAAAGGTTTCCACCTGGAGGCAAATGAGATTGACAGCAAGCATTAATCATGGTCTTACACTTAAGGCCATTTACTGTCAGTACATTATCCTCATCCGGCTTTTGTGCGTGTGCAGAGAGAGGGTGCCCACTAGAGACTATTTTTGTCCATGATTTGTTTCCTTCCTGTTCAGGAAATTTTCTGACAGTAATGGAGTACTCTTATCATTAGTATTAATTATATTTTTTAACTTTAAACTAGCCACTTTTTTTAATGCAGATCCAGCATAACCAAAGATTTTTTTATTTTATTTTTGATTCTATGAAATGCAGTGCATGTTTCCTTTAAATGTCAAAATATTTGAGCCAAAGTTATACAGTTACAAAATAACCAATGTCACCATGTTGCTGTACTGTAGGCAGCACTAACATAAAGTACTTCGAAGGTAGTTATGTATTATTTAGAAATAGACAGGACTCTGAACAGGGCTGGTTGATTTACTGTTAAAGCATAATGGGCTTGAAGCAGCAGTGCTTTAATGTATTTGACTGGGTCTTTCATCATTGATGTCTCTCATCCTGGTTAGAGCTGCAGGATCAAAATCCTCAGGACTAACAAAGGCTCATCTCATACTTCTGCCCATGAATCACCCTTCATTGTTCCTGTGTGTAGGCCGGTAGTACTGTGTGTTATAGTCTGTTAGTATAGTAACTGTATAGTCTGTGTAGAGATTTTCTACATAAGAGCTCTGAAAGTAAAATTTACGGTAAGTATCCATCTCATCTAAGTCATTACACACTGATAGTTTCCCCATCCTTTGCTCCTGCTTTTCCAGACTTCTTAGTTACTTCCTAAGTTTCTTAGACCAAATCTTAGCTTGAGTACAGTATAGGGTTGTGACGGTGAGGAAATGTTCTCACCGGTTAATCGACGTGTGACAACACCGGTAATACCGGTATCACCGCAGGGGCAGGGCGTTCCCTCTTTTCCACGCTTTCCTTCGCTTTTAAATAGCTTGTAAAAGCGTTGTGCCCATTTTACTTTCACTTAAAATAGCGTCAATTCGGAGTAACGCAATTGTTCGTTTTTAGTTCGTTTGAATTTTCCCTCTTTTTCTCGCTTTCCTTCGCTTTTAAATAGCTTAAAAGCACCGTGCCCATTTTACTTTCACTTTTGAATTAGCGGCAGTTCCGCGTCAATTGCTTGAATGCAACAACAAAATACAACGTCAAACTCACTTTAGCCTATATATAAAACATAGAACTTTTATTAACAAAACAAATAAAAATACACCATGCTATTGGGCAGGCTATGCCTAATATAAAATAACAAATAACGTACAAAGTTTAATAGGTATACAAAACTGGAATTAAGTAAACATGTATAATATATAACCAAATAAATAAGAAACGTAGAACGTTTATTAGCAAAACGAATGTCAAATAAAATAAATAAATGACACAGTTTAAATAAAGTAAAAATCAGCAAACAATGTGGAACCAATTAAATAAGAAACAAATGTTTAAAAAAAAAATCTAAAATCACCTTAGATAAACGGCAAAAGTCAACAGGCTTTTCAAAAACCGTCAGCACCGTCTATCGCGGCAAGCCTAGTACAGTATAATCTGTTAGCCCCAATGTAGTCAGATGCTGTGTTGGGAAGTAACTAAAAGCAGCTGTGCTTCTAACATAATTGCATTCTTCAGTAATGTGACAGTATTTCAGCTGCTATCAAGTAGCATCTTTTGTCTGATTTGGCAAATTGGTTTATTCAAGTCATGGATTCATTGATTCATGCAGTTGTTCCCCAATGTTCACAGAATTCTTTGTGCTGTATTTTGTCTTCCATTTCACGAAAAATTATTTAATAATAAAATACTGTTTTGGTTATCACTATTTATTTCACAGTTCTCTGAAATACTTCGTTCTAATTGGTCAGTCGTGGCGTTCTGTGGTCAAATGTTTTTATATGATGACTGCGACACTGGATAATTGTAACCATTGTCCCAGGCAACCAATTGCCTTCATGCTACTTTAATGTTTCTCATATCACTCTGGTCTCTTTCTTCTACATAATACAATGATCACAGTCAAAATATTTCATGTCTCTTTATTTATTCAGGAAATACTTTAATATGAGAGAAAGCTGTGCTTTTAATTTGTGAGCCTCTTGAAGTTTTCAAGAATCAGTTTCAAAGACGTTTCTCCAACACTGCATAGATATGCAGTTTCTCACTAGCTTTTTCATATAGGTCTTTATTCAATGATATTGAAGATGAAGCGTCTTGGTGGAGAGCTGAACCTCCAGCAGATTTTACACATTCTCACACTCTGCTGCTCTATTCCCATGAGCTTTAGAAGATCTTAATGATTTAAGGGCCTGTTACTCTCTGCTCTTATACAAACAGCAGCCCCGTTCAGTACACACACACACACACACAATCAATTTAACCCTTATGCTCTCAGGGCACCCACTTCTCTCTCTCATCCTTCTCTCTGGGGCTGGTTAGCGGAGCATAGCCTCAGGTGAGTAATGCCACGATTTCCGGTAAGAAAGCCAATCTTTTCCCCCCTAGAGTTCTCTGTGCGTCCATCTGGTTTAGTTTTCCCACTGGAGTCACCAGTAGAGTCAGCCACTCCAGGCCCTCAGAGAGGGAAAAAACTCAGGCGACAGCTGTTAACAGGATGCACACTAAAGCTTTCGGACTAATTGGGTTGAGTTTGCATTGCCTAGTTAGCTAGCTTCATGATAGAATTTAGTTTATTTGACCTTTTGATTGTTCTGAAACAACCTGTTTGTTACTGTTTTAATCATTAGGAGTGCAGAATATCTTGATAAACATGTCTGTGCTGTCTAACATTATTGTGTTTGGTTCATTATTATTTAGGAAAGGCAGATAAAATTAAATATCCAATATTGGTTGATAAATATGTCATTTCTATTAATTTAGACTAGTAATATGGTATCAATATGTTATTATATTTGACAGCTGTTCATTGGGTGTGGAGAATTTGAGATGGTTTTGTGGTTGTGCTGGTCTAATTTTTGGTGACTGTTCTGGCAGTTTGTCAGTGGCTTCCTAAAAGTTTATTTTAGACTTAAAGATTTCTCTCCAATGGGATTTGTCTGTTAATGCAGTTTGTTTGTAATGTGTCATGGAAGGTGGCTTTTTTTTGCTTCTCTGTGTGTGCGCATAAGATAGGTGTCTCTAATGACAAGTTTTAAGCCTGTCTCCCAACGGATCCATACTCCCGTTACTGTCTTTGTTTGTCTCTGTGTCTCTGCTTTTAGCTTCTAATAGGGTTTGTGTTCCAATCTTATCTGATTTATGTGCACACAAAGCAGCAGACACTATACAAATGACCTTTCACAGAGGCCCTGAGAGGGCCCCGGACACACAGACACAGCAGTGGTCACTAAAGGAATGATCTCAGGTCCCAGTGGATGAACAGCCCCACACACCCTGAGGACAGTGAGTAATGGAATAGCAGCTTTTAGCGAAGCGGACTGGTAACTATAACCGTGTATAATGCAGAGAAACACGATCTGTGACTACTGAACCACAGTACCCCTGTTTATACCAAATCTGATGCTTCTCTTGCTCACACACCCACTCACAAGGTGATTAATGGGTCTACTGACGCTGTGGCCCGTGTTGGACACAAAGATGATGGTGTCCGTCTTCGAATGCTTTCTTTTTTTTTACTTTTCATAGCTGCTTTCAAGCTCTGCTTTTATTTGAGGTGATGAGCTTCACATCCCTTATTTCCTTCCACCCTGCACTGTCTCTCTGGAGGCCCTTTGTCTGTATCTAAGTATGGGATGTTAACCTTCTTCTCGTCCCTCGCTTCCTCGTTCCACACATCAGACCACGTTCTGTCTCGGATCTGATGAGGTTAACATCCTCATCTTTTTACGTATCCCTTGGTCCTCTTCTCCTTCCTGTCCAACCTTCAGGGGCCTGATCCCTTCTTATACCCACAAACCACTGCAGCCGGCCCTTAGCTCACAACGCTGTTTTCGTCCAGTTTCCAATTCAGCCCCCTGCTTGAGGGATGTTATTTAATGGCTCTGTTCCAAAACATAGTGATCTACCTATAGAGAACGTATTCTGGGGCAGTGTAGGTATGCTTTTGACATGAAGGCTCATTTTTCTTTCGAGGAGAAGGCAATCTACATTTACATTTAGTCATTTAGCAGAGCTTTTATCCAAAGCGACTTGCAAATGAGGACAATGGAAGCAATCAAAATCAACAAAAGAGCAATGATATGCAAGTGCCATAACAAGTCTCAGTTAGCTTAACGCAGTACACATAGCAAGTTTTTTTTTTTTTTTTTTCAATTTTCAATCTAACAATGCAATCAAATTCATGTGAGTTCAGTAAAAGAAATTAAGCTGGTTGGAGGAAGCAAGAAAAATGTTGATCACAAATATTTGCAATTCCTTAAATGATTTTATTTTTGATTTTCCCAAGCATTAATTTTCATGATGTTTATTTTGTTTTGGTAAAATTTGCTTTGTAAAAAAAAAAAAAAGATTTGCAATGGTGTGAACAATCAAGGGTGTAACTTTGGTTTGAGAAGTGGGGGGGGACACAAAATGGGGGAAAATGTTTTCGATTTGAATCCCATTTCCTGCATGTACATACATTTAGGGACTATTGTGATACAAAATCCAGGAAATAATTAAGTTGATTAATGATCAATTCTGCCTCTCTCTCTCTCTGTCTCTGTCTCTTTCTTTCTTTCTTTCTCTCTCTTTCTTTCTTTCTCTCTCTCTCTCTCTCTGTCTCTGTCTCTTTCTTTCCTTCTTCTCTTCTCTTCTCTTCTCTTCTCCTTTCCTTTCGTCCATGATGGCATTAAAGGCAGAGTAAGTGATTTCTGGTAGCCAATGTTGATATTTGAAATCACCTATCATGATAATGATTAAAAAAGAGACTTTACAGTCTGGAAATGCTTTAGGCTATAGCTAATTATTTCTCGGACCCCCTATCACTTTAAGAACCGCTGGTTTACACAGAAGAAAGACCTGTCTAGACTCGGCGATAAGTGCGCGCGATAATCGTCCCGGTGTGTACGAGGCTTAAGGCTGAATATTAACATTTCATAATAAAATATTGATAAATGTAGTGATGTAAACTGTAGTTAATTATATTTAATCGTATTTATTTATTTAGTTTAATAACATGCTAGCATCAAACTGTTAAATCAATGTGGAGCATTTAAAGTTGGCCACTTATAAGGTTCTGTAATGGCTAGGATGTTGCCTTAGAACGCAACTGCCTGTGTAGGTAATAGTTAGAGAGTCAGCTCACTAGGTTTTTGAACAGAGCTCTTTGAGAGGAAAAAGAAACCACAATGCTGGTAAAGACGTCTGGTGCACCCCAGGGCTCTGTCATCCTCTGCTAATTTACTGACTCCATGCCCCCAAACACAAACACACGCCTTACTTTTGTGAGTCCCACAGGAGCTCACCTCACTGCAGCAGTCGTGCTTCTGTAGAGCCCTGCTCTGCTACCATGAGGAGCCCTCGATCTTTTGTATTGCCACGTAAAACCACCGTGTTCTCACAGTGATAGTACAACAGTGAATGTGACCCGAAACCAACACGGGTTCTGATTTCTGTCAGCTTGAAAGACTTCAATCATCACGTTCTTATGTCTTCCGTGAAAGGATGGTACAGTGGGATATACATTAACATATGTAAAAGAACAGAATAGGAAGGAAGGAAAATAATATCGCTTAATAGATTCCAGTCTCATCAGACACTGTGTGTTTCGAGTTTCATCAGACAGTTGTCTCTCAGAGGCATTGTGCTGTCTGACACATCATTAATCATTCCTTTAGTGGGATCTGATCTATTATACACGCTTCAGCTTTGTAGTGGCGCACTTACGCACATATATGAAACCACAACCTCTTAAAGCCTGTTCACACCAAGAATGATATAACTATATTAGCATCCACACTAGGGTTGGGCGATACAACCAAAATCTTACATCACGATATGAGTAATTTTATTTTATTTATATTTCACAATATAGTTATTTTTGCTTTAAATATGCTTTTTTGCTTTATGATATCAGAACTTTTGATACCATAGAAATTTCATAGTTCATTATCAATTCTTCAACTCAATCAGTATCACAAAAATTATCCTAATTTAAAAAAAAAAAAAGCTCATTGAAGACAAGTAAACAGTCAGCGATTAAATAAGAATAAAAACTAAGTAAAATAATAATTTTCTCTCTTTTGTTGTTTGATTTAACATGAATGACAGACAGCAGGACAGCAGATTATTTTATTTTTTTAGAAAATGACTGATCGTTTCGCTAGGTAAGACCCTTATTCCTCATCTGGTATCGTGTAGAGCCCTTTGAAGCTGGACTGAAACTGTTATTTTGACCTTTCAACCGTTTGGTAGCTGTTGAAGTCCACTATAAAGGAGAATAATCCTAGAAAGTTTTCATCAAAACCTTAATTTCTTTTCGACTGAAGAAAGAAAGACGTAAACATCTTGGATGACATGGGGGTGAGTAAATTATCAGGAAATTTTAATTTGACAGGGAACTAATCCTTTAAGAGCTGCCTAGATCCAATATACTGTTACGCATGTTTTTTCTTTCTCAGCTGTTTGCTTTGACTTAAGACCTAAATTACTGTTTACAAGAATACTTGCAAAGATAGGCATTTTGACACAAAAGTGTTTGTATTTAACTAGGGCTGGGTTTTGACACAATTTTCACGATTCAATTCGATTCTCATTCACAAGCTTTCGATTCGATTCGATTACAGATTCGATTCGATTCAATATCGATCATTTTGGATATATATCAGGTACAGTACATGCCAAATTTTCTCAAGGAAAAAAAAATCTCAACTAATGCTGTAAAATGTATGAGAGTCAGTTGGTACAAGATTACTATAATATTGAAGGTTAAAATTAGGGATGCACCGATACCACTTTTTCCAGTACTCGCCCGATACCGATACTTTTATTTTTGGTACTTGCCGATACCGAGTACCGATACCAATATTTTTATTGCATTTGTAAATTTTTAAAATATTGAATACAGAAACCAAAGGAGTATGTATAATGTTAGTTGGTTAACTTTATTTATCAAATAGATACAGTCAAACCAAAATATATTCAGACACCTTCAACATTTCTCACATTATCACAGTTTACTCGCTATAGTTTAGAAAATGGTAATAAAATATGGCAAGAACTTAAGAGTTAAACTGTGTCAGAACAGAATAGTCAATTCAAGATGATGTACAATACAATCAATTGAATAGCATTAGAGCTGCTCCATTGCAGCGGCTTAGTACTGTAATCACGCGCTTTTATTCAAAATGTTTTTTCTGAGGTAAATGTGACGTTACGGGACATTGTTTACAAGCCATTATATTGACGTCTTTCCGCGACTGAAACACTGATTGAGCGATTACATGAGACAGGATACAGATTGTAAAGTTGTACTCTTTCTTTTAACTTACCTTCAGATGTTTAGTCAAACTTATTTTGTGCTGAAACTGGTATTAATGTGGAGGAGACGATCAGTTCTCGTGCGCCTCGCGCTGCTGCGTCTGTTGATCTGAGGCGCTACAGCGATCTGTCACTCCACATTAAACAGTGCCAAAACGGCATTTATTGTTTGAATACTGCAATACAATGGACAGAATTTGAAATCTGAGACTGTTTCATATTAAAAGTACCAAAGCACAATGCTTATTGTGATTTATTGGATGGGAAAGTACCCTTTAATGTTCCGTCCATTAACTGAAAACAGGCTAGACTAATCGATTATTTTTTTAGGAATCGATATCGTTCCGTAAAAATGAGAATCGATTAATTTCGAGATGTCAATATTTTTACCCAGCCCTATATTTAACCATTCGAGTAAAAAATAACTATGAGCACCGTCTTCATGTGCGCGTGCCTCTCTGACAGTGCTCAAACACAGTCTCTCAGACAGCGCTTGCATATAGCGAAATGAATTCTGTTTTGCTGCTGATTACATTTCAACATCTTAAAAATCGCTTGTTTAAACCGCAGTGCTTAAAAATGCGTACAAACGATAACTTTTCATGACCACATAGCACAGCAGCGTCATGTGAGCATGTAACCACGATAGAAATGTCCAAAATATCTACCGGTTGACAAATTTCTACCAGTATATCGCCCACCCCAAATACACACCACACAATTTTATTGCTCATCACTCGTACAATCGGATGTGCCATCATCGGCCCTGCCTTGAATTTCATCTCTGTCAAGGCTCTACATGGCTGTATGGACAAACATACACGCACTACTTTATACCCATGGGGCACGTAATACATGCAGGGCCTCACATCCTCTCTTAACCCACAACAATGGCCTCTTCAGCAGCCTCTCACTTACACTGACGTCTGTACAGGGAATACTTCACCAACAAAAGACGTAGACACAAAGAGAGAACGACAAGGAGATGGGGAGATGGTGTTAAATGTAGAAATGGACAGACCTCGACTTTAAGAGCGAGACGCCAGAGGGAGTAAAGAGTGGATGTGATAGTCTAGTCAGTGACCCAGCCAGCTCTGACGTATCGGGTGTCTAAACCAATGCTGGTGACATTTTCTCTGTCGTGGAGAACTTCAGAGGAGCAGATCTACCTGTAGTTTGAGTTACAGTGGTCTGGTTGCTGTAATTGGTAATGTGACTAATGTGACTGTGTAATTGTTGCTGCTGCTTTGATGTTGGTTAAACACTGTGCTTGTTGTTCGGAGTTTGACTGCTGAGAGGACCTCCATGAATGGGTTTTCACCTCAAAACCCATGAACCTTTGCACCTGAACCAGACTCTCTCAGAGATACCAATCTTTCCTGCAAGACAAATCGCATTTGATTGAAAGTTTCAGTGACAAAAGGTGGTCTTTTACAATGCAATGTCCATTCAGAAGTAGGATTGTTTTGTCTGAAACCATTTAAATTGCAGCAGGTTGCTAAGTTGCTCTACTGTTTGTTGCTATTTGGTGTTCCTGCTTACAGTATCCAGTAGAGATGCACCGATCGATCGGCCAGAGATCGGAATTGGCCGATTTTCCTCATGATCGGCCCGGATCGGTGATCGGTCGGTCAGTCTCACTTCTTTCTGATTTCAAGCCGATCCGTTTTGTTACCAGCGGCACAGGCAATAACATCAGCCTCGTGCACTGTTGTGTTTTCTGCTTGGATGTTACGGTTAGCTTTTTATTATTATTTATACCGTATTGGCCCGAATATAAGACGACCCCCATGTTTCCAGATGTACCTTTTGGAAAAAGGCTTTTTTTAAAACCAAATCTTGTTTTTTCTCAGTAAAACACATTTTGTCTTCAATTATTTTCATATTGCCTATTTTTCCTATTTTAATTTTTGTTTGGAAAGTATGGTAAAAACTGGTCAAATGTACCAACAATCACATTTAAAAAATATACACTTTTTGATACCGCGTTTTTTCAGATGTATTTCTAAGAAAAAAAACATCGTCTTATATTCGGGTCAATACGGTACATACAAAATTGTCAAAATGCCCATCTAGGCGAGTATCCAGTTAAACACAGTCAGTTTTGGAATGTTAAATAGTTGAGAAAGAGAACGCATGTTGTGTAACAGTATATTGGGTCCGTGGGTAAACTCTTAAAGGGACCGCAGTCCAATATTTATGCTTGAAGACTACAGACATTAAAGTAATCAAATGTAAAATAACACATCCAGTGTTATTTTACATTTGATTACTTTAATTTCTGTAGTATTTCTTACCTGAATAAAAACTTACTTAACCTGAAAAACTTAGTTTCATAGCTCTCTTTATTCTATTGCATTTATTTGTGCTGTTGTTTGCCATTTTTTTATTTGTTCTTATTTTATTACTGACTTTTTACTTGTGTTTTTTAATGAAAATAAAACTTTGTGTTGAAGAAAAGTAGATTTTTGTTTGTATATGCTGTCAATTATAGTTCTTAGAAAGAAAATCGGCAAAAATCGGTATCGGCAGATCACACTAACGAAAAATCGGAAATGGGAATCGGCCAAGAAAATTGCAATCGGTGCATCTCTAGTATCCAGCTTTATTAGGTGCAAATTCACCTGTCCTTCACCTAGGGCTGGTTATTGATTTTGATTCACAAGCTTTCAATTTGATTTCATTCTGATTGATTTAGGTTACATTACCAGTGGAAAGTTTGAGGCTAGCAAGTTTTTTATTTTAGTAATATTATAAAATATTATTAACATTTAAATAAAATAATTTTCAACTGCCATTACTCTGGTCTTCAGTGTCACATGATCCTTCAGAAATCATTCAATTTTGATCTGTGTTTTTTTAACAATGTAAAAGTCTTTACTTAAACAAAATATTTCAATTGCTAGTTCAGTTGCTGATGAAGCACAACCAAAAATTGCTCTGTGAATGCTAACCGAAATAAACTCTGTATTTCTTGTGTAGATCTGCTCTTATAAATATATTTTTTAATTGTTTTATCATTGGAAGTAATGAGAACTTGATGTTAATTCAGCAGCTTTTTTTTATTCATTACACTAGCTGGCTCAAAAGATTAATTTGTACATGAATGGACTTTAGTGCTTGGGCTGTATGTATGTTTGTTTTTTCTTTTGTTTTTCTTTTTTTCATGATGCCAGCAACGCGTCATTGTCTGCACTCTCACTGATAGTTGCTGCATTGTGGATAAAGTTGAAACTCAGGTCACCTAAAACTGACAACAAAATGATCAGTGTCCACATGAACACCCCTTTTGATTCTGCTAGAGTTAAGTTGTGAAATGGAGATAAAAGGGCAAGATAAAATCAGCTTGATTCTGATCTGGATTTCACCTTATGATTTTTACCTCACTAGAGCTGGAATGTATCAGGCTGGCCTGGGGTTTGTGTGGATGACAGGAGTGTAAAAAACGTATGTTCAGTCTAATGTACAATCTCACATCACCTTTTAAGGTTAAACAGTTTTTATTCTAAGCTTTCTAACAGTCAAGCACCCTCTTTTCATCTCGTCTGTCATCTGCATACGACTCTCCTTATCACAGATTTGATACTTTGTTTAATCATATGGCTTTCTTAGAGGTGAGGATGAGGTCTCTTTATCTTTTTCTGACATTATTTTACTCCAGCTTGCTGGCTTGTATAAGTAAAGTACTTTATCTTTCACATTTGCAAAGAAATCATTGCCTGTAAATGCTGGTAAAGTGATTCTGTATGAGCGTTCGTGACATTTGTGTACAGTCTCATGGATATTTCTGAAGCCCAGTCATCAGCATCTATTGGCTTTTCTCGCTCCTGTGTGTGAGCCGCCTCTCTGATCTCCATCTATGGCCTCCAACTGTTGCCTTCTACAGCGCGTGTGTGTGCGCACATGTATTTGGGTCTCAAGAAACTAATGAAAGCCAGATTCAGGATTCTTAACATGTGAAATTATGCTCACTGAGCCTGTTGATAAACAGACATATTAGGGCTGCACGATAAATCGCATGCGATATTTAACGCGCATCTTGTCAGAAAGCCGGTTCTGTAATCAGCGGTAAATCTCCATCACGTGCGTGCTTTCGCATTGAGCAGCATTAACTACACAGCGCGATTGCAGCGAC
>NW_015629307.1:269767-272058 GCF_001515625.1 Sinocyclocheilus rhinocerous
AAAAAATCGCGCGAATATGAACGTGGTTTTGCGCAGCTTGCCTGTGAACGACAGCTCTGTGTAGTTAATGCTGCTCAATGTGAAAGCACGCACGTGATGGAGATTTACCGCTGATTACAGAACCAGCTTTACTGATAAGATGCGCGTTAAATATCGCATGCGATTTATCGTGCAGCCCTAAGACATATATAATATCACTGTATCTAAGTGCACAGAGTGCATTGGGAATATTACCATTGCCCTGACAGAAATGCTCAAGGCACTTGGCTGAAAACACCTGTATGACTTGACCGTGCCCTTTACTATATGTAATTTAAGACCATTTTAGACCATGTTGCTTTTAGTCAATAAATGAGGCTTTACTTTGTTTGTGTCCCTGAAACCCAAAACCGTCCAGGATATCAGGTCTGTGTGGAGAATCTGACTTCAGTGTGGCTCCAAGGGTCTGTCTGGGTCAGATCACTCATCGCGCAGAACCATCCCACCTCGAGCTGAAGTCTTTACCTGACACACTGCTCTGTAATTCCCCTCTATTAGAATGTGTGTGTGAGAGAGCAACGGAGAAACGCTGACTCGGCAGGGTTGATTACAGGACTGGTTGTGTTGTTGTGAAGCCACAGTGTTAACATCAGCGGAACAGCATGTTGTTTTTGTCACCAGGGGTCAGACTTTATAACAAGACATGCACTCATTTGCTATTAGCATGGAGCCACAGTGCATGTTTGTGTGTGAGGAAGGTAATGTGGAGGGTTTATGTGCACAAACATGTGTCATGACTGATATACTTGATGTCAGTGCACACGCACAAAAAAAGGATGATGTTTGCAAGCATGTTGTGATTTCTAACCAACAAAACATTCTGCTTCATAGGCCAGTCATTGTGGAGAATGTCAATGTCTATATCTTCATTATGCAATGCAATGAAAAGGCAGTTTGCTCACCCTCATGTCATTCCAAACCTATCTGAATTTCTATGTTCAGTGGAACATGAAAAAAAAAAAATCTTCTGATCTGTTGTATACAATAGTTATCAATGACAAGTTATCATTAGTTTTAATGATTTAAAAATACATTTAAATATGTATAAGAACAGTTGTAAACAAGAAATGCTGTTTACTTTAGTTGATATTCACAAAGCAGTGTTTGGTTGTGTCGATTAATTTCTGTTAAACAAATAGAATTGAACTGCATAGATTGTAGGGCTGCACGATTATGACAAAAATCATAATTGTCGATTATTCCCTTGAAATTGTAATTGCGATTTATTAATTACGATTATCACAATTTACATTGAATGGTGTTTATACCATTGTTTGATGCAACTGCATGCCATATTTTTATATGAAAATAAACAAGCTGAAAACACTTAACTGAAAAACTTTTAGTGCTTTTCTATAGAATTAAGCCTCAAATGTCAACTATACATCGGATTGGTTTCTTCTTTAAATTATAAAAAAAAGTAAAAATATGAATGGTATTATAATGTTATACTAAAACAATGGAAAAACCCTTAAGATAACATGTAGAAAGAAAAAAACATCTTAAGCGTGCAGAATAACATAAGTGGACTGTGAACGATTAATTGCCGCTTTGAACGATTGCATAATTATGGCATCCATAATTGTAATTGCGATTAGAAATTTGATTAATTGTGCAGCCCTAATAGATTGTTGTTCATTTTTATTTATTTTTAGATTTTCTTTATTTATAATGTACAGTATATGAAGTTAAAAGGTTCCCTGTATAATTTACCATATTAATTTGCAGCAAGAATGCATTAAATTAATCAAAAGCCACCAGTAAAGACTTTTTTCAGTGTAATGTAATAGAAGACATTTTAAAAGCAATTTTAAAGTTCTGCTACTCTACAGTGAAAACATACATTGACTTCAGAGTAGGGCTGTGCGATATGGACAAAAAAAACCTATCGCGATTTCTTTGATCAATATTGCGATTTCGATTTTAATCACGATTTTGACACACACAGACATGCTTTACAGTCATTAATGCATTCAGTGTGATTTTGAAACATATTTCCAAAAGAAAACCAATTAGAGCTTTATCAAAAAGCTGTAACATGTCTCTAGAACAGACATAAGGCAAGATAAATCACTAAGTAAAGGTGTAACAAAATGTCTCTAGAATAGACATATGTCAGAAAAAAAAATCCCGTGTCCAGGGCCATGCATTGATCATAGAGCTCTTTGTGGCGTTGCCTCAGATGTTGAACTAGATTTTTTGCGCCAAGTTCACACGTACTCCGTCTGCAGTGCGTATACAGTATGTGTATG
>NW_015629307.1:272813-273134 GCF_001515625.1 Sinocyclocheilus rhinocerous
CTGTTTACCACAAACACAACATTTATCCATTATTTTGATTTCAAATCCAAACGTTGTTTCTGAAAATGCTTTTTCAGCATTGTGGTTCTCTTTTATCACAGTACAGTAATACAATCTTTCATAGACATATTCATGTTTAAACTCAATAAATATAACTTTGTTTAACTACCACCACGAGTGCCATCTTGCCTTGTTTATCTAAAAGTGCACTTGTTTTAAATCTAACCAAAAAGCCATGTGCTGACTGTTGACTGTGAAACAGTAGACTTTAATTATATGCATTTATGGTGTAATTACTAAATTTCCGTGTCAATCCATGTT
>NW_015629307.1:274963-276989 GCF_001515625.1 Sinocyclocheilus rhinocerous
TTAATTCAGCGCGTGCAGCACAGCAGAAATAGATTCCGTGCGGAAACGATCGCAGCATGACTGCTGCAGACGCACCGCTGCAGACGCACCGCTCCTGGAGCACACTGCCGGACCGCAATTGCGTGCAGTGTGAACGCTCTGATCCGTTAACATGGGTGCGGAAAAAATATGCACCACAGATGGAGTGTGTGGACCTGGCGTTACGTTTGTATGCCCACCCGGTCTGTTCTGTTCTCGTGCTCCATTTAGGCGCGCTGCATTCTGATTGGTTCGGATAGCATACTGCGGGAGGTCGGGGGCGTGGAAAATCGTGCTATAGAGCGATTTAGAAATCGCACAAGCTCAAATCGCGGTTTTATGACGATTTCGATTAATCGCACAGCCCTACTTCAGAGCTGCAAACAAATCAATAAATACCATTAAAGTTGTTCAAGTTGATTTTGGAGTACTAAATATTAACCCCTAATGATGTTTTTTCCCCCCTTGTCCTTCGTGTTTCACAGAAGAAAGAAAATCATATGGGTTTTAAAATAATGAAATACTACTTTTGAGTCTGTCAGATTGTTTGACCCATGTTTATGAAGCAGATGAACTCTTTAAGAGTTCATGGCAGATGTCTTACCTATTAAAACTTCTCACTCGTATAATTAAGCACTCGTCCATTTTTCTCTCAGTCTCTCGCCACTGCTGAGCTTTGATCTACTGCTATATGTTAAAACGAACAAATCTTTTTCATGACTTCAGGAATGAGGGTTTATAAATCCACATGGCTTCAGGCAAGAGCCCTCAAAGTTTAATTTCATTTTGACTACCTGCCATTCGACTGTGGGAAGGTGTCCGGTTTGACTGTGTGGAGTACTAGCTCAGATTGTGGTATTAAGACAAGCAGTATCCAGCTGCAACTTCTCCTTGTCATCTACTTTCTCATTCCTTTGTACCTCTTTTTTCTTTCTCATTTTATCTCCTCTGTTGCTCTGTCCCTCTTTCTTGGTGTGACTGTGAGCTGTATATTTACTCTTTGAAATAAGAGGAGATATTTGTGAGTGTTACACTGAAACCATACTGTGAAAGTATACAGCCTGTGTTTATGTTCACTCTTCCATGACCGTGTTTGTATGTTCATTGCTAATGTTTGTTTTTTTCGATTGCTGTAAAACACTTCATATTTGACTGGACTTTTAGATTTTCTGAAGAAAACGTGAGTGGCGGTTGCCAGGGTGTGCCAAGGTATTCTGAGTCCAATAGACAAAGATTTTATTTCTGATTATTTCAGGAATAGCTCATCTCTCAACAAGCCATATGAAATGAGGAATCTTTCATGTACTTTGCTCAAATTAAAAAGTTTAAACCTTTGAGTTAGTAAAGCCCTATGAAATCCATATGAAAAGACAGAACATTTAGATTTCATATTTAAACAGCAGTCTTTTTGTGGTTTAATAATCACAGACAGTAGTGCATGTCACCATTTAAATTTGATTTATTAATCCAAAATTTCTCAAATTCTGAGATATTTTCCATCATACAGTAAATTTATTTTTAATGACTGCTTTCCGTTATTCTGTCTGTATTTTCTGCTTCACAGAAATTCTTGAATATTAGGGTGCAGTGTATTGGCCATCATTTGACAACATTGTCATTTAAACAGAATAGAGCTCTTTCAAACACTCATCTAGCTCTCATTATGCTTCACATTTGAAGAGTATTGATGAATTCCCATGTAGAGTTTTTCCCATTCCTTTTTTTCTGGACTCCTTTTTAATGGTTAAATTAAATTTTATTAATCAAAAAGCGTGTCTAATTAATTAAAATCATGAAAATTAAACAATTTAACATCAATTTATTAAAAGTTTAACAAAAATTACATGTTTAGGGCCCTATGAAATTTTTATTTTTTTCAACCTTATGTTTTATTGTTACCAAATTCTGTTTTAACATGTCTAATTATTTGAAAGCATAAAAACAAGTTTCATTTATTCTTACAATAGCCTTATGATTTTTTGCTCAGAAATTCTGTGTTGTGTATTTA
>NW_015629307.1:283122-284908 GCF_001515625.1 Sinocyclocheilus rhinocerous
TGGGGAGGTGAAACACTGCATCCTAAGCAGCACCCTAACTGAAATGGCACAGATTTGAAACTCACTGATCACTTTAATGGTTGTTAACAAAATGATGATTGAAATATTGAATTTTGTTGATGCTTTGGAGTCATGTTGCACATTTCTTTTGCCTTGTACACCATATTGAATATTCAAATGCATCTATGCTTCCCAAAAATGCTATAGTTATAAAGCTTGATTCCTATATGACCTAAATGGCACTCTGAACGATATTGGAATGTTGAGATGGAAAACTCTGTAAATTGTTTTTAGCTGTACGTGATTCAGCTGTGCATGCTGACTCTGCATATTTTCCAGCTTGAGTCGTTTTTACACGCATACAGATGTGTTTTGTTGTCCCAAGTCCCTCCGGCAACACATATTGATGGGGCAGTGATCCCGCTGTAACTCAAACATGAACAAACACACATGGATCTTGGTTTGTTTTCTATTAATCAGCAAAGTTCGCAGCCTGTTTGTGAGTTTTGCGCATGTGGGAGAGAGATAGAAGATTGTTTTCATTAAAAGATCTGTGAGATTGCTTGATGGAAGGGCAGTTTTGACATTTATGAGTTTATCTCTAGATCAGTTATACACACATATGCGCGCACACACCTAAACCTAATCACACACTCAGTCCTTTTGCAAACACACACACAAACAAATTGACGCCAGTACAGTTCATATAAACATTTTCTGATTTTATTGTCGTATATTTCAGCAAGGGCTCTTAAAGCACATTGCATCATCGGTTAGTGCCTTCTCAGTACTCAAAGAGATTGTGGGAATGGTCACACTCAAGGTCATATGAGGTCAGCTCTCCCTCATCCTCAGAAAAAAAATCAACTTATGAATGGCTTATCATTATCTCTAAACTTGAAATAGGAATATTTTAGCATCTCAAAAATGGTGTGGCCCATGCCATAACTCTCTTTTCTATTTCATATTTCCTTCTCTTTCTAGGAGATGGCTTTAGTGGCCCCCGAGTCTCCTTCAGAGCAGGCTAGAAGAGTCTTCCAGACCTTTGACCCGGAAGGTAAGATTATAAAAAAAAGGAAGAATTTCATCTGTTGTGTATGTTTGTGAGCCTGAAAAAGAGACTGAAGAAACTCAATGTCAACTCAACCCCAGCAGCTGAGTCAACTTGTCCTTCACTGATAGGAAGATGAGCTTTAGCTCCATAAAAGCCAGAGCACGTTTATTATCTCTGCAGCTTATCAGGCAGTGCAAAGATCCTACGCTTACTGAGTTTGTTTATACTTTACTGTAACTGAGGAGAGAGGAAATGAGAAAGAAAAGACTACATTTGATCTGATACTAAGGAGTTATTTCAGTGGGGTATAAGAGCGGTACTTTTCTTCTACATGGAATTCTACTTGTGTGTGTGTGGATCAGTTATGTAGTTCGGTGGCTACATTTTTAGGTTTAAGGTTAAGCCCTCCATTCTTTTTGATGAGTCTCCCACAGTATCGCTTTACACAGCCAGATATCAGTCATAAAGACCAGACTGCACACTCCCTCACATCCACCAACATATGGTTTCACTGCCACTGTTTAAACATTATTCAGCTGACAAGCCAAACCTGAACATATGAAGTGCACAACTTTCACACAACTGATCTTTGACAGAGATCCTGATAATATTAACCACAATTCATAAAGTATAATGCAGGGGTGATGTAGCTCCAAAATTTTATTAAACAACTTTAAAAAAAAAAAAAACCGCCCCCCAGGGCCCCATGAGGCAGAAACCCTTTTTTTTTTT
>NW_015629307.1:285271-285392 GCF_001515625.1 Sinocyclocheilus rhinocerous
TTTTTATGTACTACCCTTCAAAAGTTTGGGGTCAGTAAGATTTTTAAACGTTTGTAAAAGGATTCTGTTATGCTTACCAAAGCTACATTTGATTAAAAATTACAATAAAAAATATTTTATA
>NW_015629307.1:285571-333071 GCF_001515625.1 Sinocyclocheilus rhinocerous
TAACGGTTTAAAATTATTTTTATGTTATTGTATATATTCCTGTGATGGCAAAACTCAGTTTGCAGCAGCCATTACTCCAGTCTTTAGTGTCACATGAACCTTCAGAATTTTTTTTTATTGTATTTTTTTTGTTAGCGTCACATTTTTTTATATGCTGATTTGGTGCTCAAGGAATATTTCTTATTATTACCAATGTTGATATTTTAGTGAATATAAGTATTAAATTAAAAACTCCAAACTTTTAAATATTATGTAGACTCCACATTTCTATAGATTTTCCAATATTTATAACAAACTCACTGATTACTTTCTCTATAGTAATGTTTTCCAACTGAATGTCCTATGTATGATTAGCAGCCAACAGTGTTTTATTTGTGAGCAGTTCTGCTGAGGATTTGTGGGGAGGAAAGTCTCACGTGATGATTTATCATTTAAGATAGTCACTGTGCTCAGATGGCAAAGTCAGCAGTGTAGCTTATGAACAAACCACTGATGCTCCTTTAGTCATATGCAGTGCAGTATATCTTTGCCTGTATATCCCGTTTGTGTTTTTTTTTTCCATAGTCTATTGCATGAAGCTATATTTTTCTCCCCTACTTTTTCCTCTAATATTTATTGCTTTTGTTTTAAATATAAGACTCCTGACGATAATATAGAGAATAGGTAGAGAGGGTGTTTGATGGAAGAAATGAGAACCTGGAGCAGAGATCGCCCAATGCACTGTCTCATATCTGTCAGGTAGAAGAGGTTTATGTGTGTATATATCACTGAATGTGTCACGGTGAGAACGTAAGTGTTTTTCTAAAGTTTTGATTTAAAGTGTCTAATTTACAGCACACACTCAAATTGTCATCAAGAGCAAGATTAGATGTTCTTGCTTGGCATCTTTTTGCAACATTCTTGTTCCTCACGTTAATAAGAACAATACTCTGTGTGTGTGTGTGTGTGTGTGTGTGTGTGTGTGTGTGCATGAGTCTGTGTATTTTAGTTCAATTTCAGTTACCAGCACTTCGAATGTGTTTATATCGACTCCAAACACAGACAGTTTAGGCATTAAATGAGATCTTTCACATGCATTTCATTTGTCCAAAGGAGAAAGAAAAACTTACATCTTACAGTCTGGTTATGTAGATAAAATACTAAAACGATATGAAATCAAAATTGACCCTGTTTACTTTCCAAATAAATGCCCTTTGTGTTAATATTAATCAGCACATTGTTTTAAAGAGAAATTATTTTCATACCTTGTGTAAAATTAATCCACCACGGTTGTGCAGTTATGAAAAAAAAATTATATTAGGCAATAAATTAAGCTGACAATAATGATCCAATTAAACCCTGATGGATTGTGCCACCCCACATTATTTCTCACTGAATATAGTTTCACTCAGAAATGTATCACATTGCAGAAGTAATATTTTGTGAATACCTTTTTATGTCAGTAGTATAGAAGCTATTTTAGCCAAAGTTTCTAATGCATTATTCAAAACGCCCAAGTGTATCTAATTTCATTCTGTGGTACAGATATTTATTGTTCTTAATCCAGTCACTGCAGGAAAGTTTAAGCAGAGAGTTCATTTTATAGGGAACGGAAAAGAGTTAGCATACCAGCTGCTCTGCAAACATCCTGTCTGACACTTGGATACCAGAGAGGAGGAAAAACAACATACACCACTCATCCATCCATTTATCAGCCATTGTCTTAGTGTGTTAATGCGCATATGTGTGCGTGGTCGGCAGAATGGCTTCAATTAGAGAGATGAAACTCGTGTTTTATATTGGGCATAAGACACCAGTGGTGTGGGTGCTGATCAAGACTCTCAGCAGATCTAACCATCTGCCTCTCTTCTTGTCTCCTCATCTTCAGATAATGGGTTCATTCCAGACACACTGCTTGAAGATGTTATGAAAGCGTTGGATCTCGTCTCCGAGCCAGACTAGTAAGTTTGTGTGTGTGTTACAGTAATGTTTTAATGTTAATATATAATTTTGATAGAGTACTGTTATATTTTTTTTAAATAATACACTAATTATTCCTTTAGAAATATTTACTGGACATAAACATGTCAGATGTTCAGAAGTTTTCTTTTTTCTTTTTTTTTTATTCTGAAAGAAAATAATACCTATCTGTAAGCATGCATTAATTTTTTAGAAGTGACCGTAAATATGTTTCTAAAAGATTTTGGTTTCTAATAAATGCTATTTTTTAACTTTCTATTCCTCAAAGAATCCTGAAAAAAGCATCTATTTTCTGCAAAAATATTCAGCAGAACAACAGTTTTCATTGACAATAATAAGAGCGTAAGAATCATGTTTCAAAAACATTGAAAAATCTTACCAACCCCAAACTCTTTAATGGTAGTGTGTATAATATTTACAATATAATATATTATTTTTATTCATGTACAGCAAACATATCTCTTTATTTCTAACACGGCAAGGTGACATTTGTGTTTGTCATAAAGTGATCTGAAGAGGTTTGTGCATGTTAAACCAGCTATGCTCCCTCTGTTTGCACAATTTGGGTTCACATGCCATTCAAACAGACTCATTACTCTTGTAGAGCAAAGAAGAGAAATAGCAAGTAAAGTCCCAACCTTCCATGTAAAGCCTGTTTAAAGCCACTCACCATAGTCCCTTTGAAACCTTCACCTCTTAAACAGCTTCTCACTGAAATCTGAGCAATTTTAAACCACCTGATTTCTTACATCAACCTTTGACAGCTTGAAAGACAACTTCAGCCTTTCAAAGGGTTTGTTATATGAAAGTTAAATTGACAGAATAAAGTTTAGGTCATGTGTTTGTTTTTACACAGCACCCTGTTCTGTCAAAGCAGTTTAGTCAAGTGTCGATGAAGTCTGAACACTCTTTTGGCCTCTTCTGGAACTACATACAACATAATCAGTGTTTTGGCAATTGCCAATTTTTATGTGTATTTTAAAGTGACCTGTGATCACATAAGAAAGCATTTATCATCCTCTGATTACTGAGTTTGTGTGGGAGAGAGTTAGTAATGTTATCAGTCTCGCTGTATGACTTTAAAAGGAAAAGTCTGCCCCGTTTTAACATCACTGAGGTTGTTTTTAAAACAATATTAGTCAGATTCCAAGCATTTACTCACTGTTATATGTTTAGTATCTGATCATAATTCACAATTATAGCTCATTTTGACGGCTGCCTCAGACAACACACTTCACTGCTGAAGGATGCCAATGAGCAATACATGTTGAAAACATGCAACATGCACACACACAATGAGCTCTCCCTCTCTCTCTCTCTCTCTCTCTCTCTCTGAGTAAGCTGGATCCAGAGGGGTTGGGTATTATTCTGTTAAGCCAGTTTCTGCAGGAGTTCTTCCCTGACCAGGTAATACATGTATCATGTCTCTCTTTCAAGTTGATTAAACATGTTTACCAAGATCAAAATGCTGCATGAGTGGACAGCTCACTAGGCTTTGATGCAATCAGAAAGTGTCTCCCTATTTGTAAATATAGAAAAAGCTGACATTGTATGTACCCTTGTTGGTGACTGCAATCCCAGAATAAATGTCTGTAAATTCAATGGAGAAAAAAAACTCTGGTGAAGAATGCAAGAGAAATGTCAATTATGAATATTCTAAAATTATTTTTTAAATATTTTAAACAAATGATCTTTTAGTCTTTTTTCCCCCACCTCCTGTAGTTAATTTACAGGCTTTTCTTGTTAATTATAATGGGTTTATGTGATGATTGTTAGCATTAACCATCAAAGGATTGTTATGAGATTGAGCATGTTTCTGTAATTGTTGATAGTAAATTATAAATGAAAGCAGAAGGCAGTTTCGGTCTATTAAATGTAAAAAAAAAAAAAAAAAGATTTCGAAATCAGTTAATATTAGTGGTCGACCGATATATCGGCAAGGCCGATAAATTTTTCTGTTTGGCCGATGTGTTCGAGGCGGGAATTTTATTTTGACGGCGCTGAGAACGGCAGCCACAGCGCCTAAACGCACACCGCTCACATTCTCCCTCTTGTTCGCTGTCGTCGTTCAGTTCTGTCTGATATGGATATAAGTCTATCTAATAATCAGACAGAACTGTTAAACAAAGGAATTAAAATGTACACAAAAAAGTATTACAACGATTGCTTTAATATTATTAGTAATCGAAAGGCAAACATTATAATACTTTCTCATTTGCCGTCAGCATTCAGCAAACACGCATTTATGTCATTTAAACAAATCTTTGAATGACTAATGAACATTTAATTTCACAAACCTTGACTTGAAGATCTAGTTGAGATCTTGTGAAGTGTGCATTTGTATCCTGCATAATCGCGTGTTCTCTGCGTGACGGTCGGTCCGTGCAAATTGAATGCTGACAGGAGGAGAGTTCAGCTTCACTGGAGACGCGCGATCGACAAACTTTAAACTAGTGATTTCAAATTATGCTGCGCTTTATGCATTTGCCCACTGTCATATTCATGTCATTTTCATTGCGTGCTGTATGTAGAATGAGTATTACCTTGGCTTTATTTGAAAAAAAAAAAATAAATGATTCACACAAACTTCCCAGAATACTGAGTGCCCTGTTGGTTACCGTGTTTACTTCCTTTTTAATTAGATTTTTATTAAATATTTATTTATTTGTGAAAAATGCTTTGTCTTCTAAAGTTATAGGTATGTTTATTTTACACAATTATTTTTAATCCATTTTCAAATGATTTCAAATTTCTTAAATATAAATTAAAATAAAATTATATCGGCCATCGGCCACCCTGCTTTCCAAGATATCGGCATCGGCTGTCAAAAAACCCATATCGGTCGACCACTAGTTAATATATACTCTTTTTCCTCAAAGATTGAAAATAGTCAATTTAGAAATTTAAAAAGGTAGTCATCTAATTTTTTTCTTCAAGACTGGTCATAACTTTTTTAATTTAGTTATGAAAAGGTAGATCTTATTTGTATTTGAAACGTAAGACTGATTACCCCTTGGCAACTGCTATTCTTAACATGGTGGCTAAGTTTATGCAGTTGGCCCCTGGTTGTTTCAATAAGTTTTGTATAGTATTTTCTTTACTCTTTACTTCAAAAACTGTCTAAAAAGGGTAATATATTATGTATTTGAGATATGAGATGTGGGAACGGAGAAGAGAGAAAGGGCAAACATTTTGCATTTTAGGTCCGCATCAGCCAATATTGTCTTAACTAGCCTGCATAGCACTTCATCTTTTATAACATAGGATTTTGACCAAATATATTCAGTCTTGATTTTTGTAAAATGTTGCAACAAGATGTTCAATGTTTTTTTGGGTTTGACACAAGGTAATTAAAAAATATTTTTTAAAAATACCTTAAAGTAACTACAAATGAGCATGTAAAGCAAATGCTAACATCAAACTCTATTGAATATCTATATCAGCTGTGAGTTGAGTATATGTGATGCACAGAGGGGCTGCCTATGAAGAGAGTTAAAAATCTGACACTTATGAGTTACATTGGTTAGGATGCTGCCTATGAAGGCAGTAGACAGCTAGGCAGCTCACTATACATAGCTACCTATCCTATCATGGCTATCCTGCTGTCTTTTTTTGCTCTCCCTTGATTCTTGCTCTTGCTCAACATTGTTTGCTTTTTCTTACTGTTTTTTCATTAAGTTCAAATAAACCTACAATCAGCCCCAGATTAAATCTATGTACATGTAGCCCCTCAGAGAGAGAGAGAGGTGGAGGAAGAAGCTGACGGTTATAGTTGGCATGGACTTGCAGCTCCACTGCTCTGTGTTAAATAGATTAGGGCTTTAGGGATACATGCAAAAAGGCCTCAATTTACCATCAAATCAAATACTCTAACCCTATTTCAGACCCACTCAAACACATGCACACACGGTCCGCTGTTGTAGTTTTGGCAGCGAGGCAGGCATGCGGTATGGGGGCTAGACAGAGGTATTTGGCTCCTGTCAAGACTCTGTGCTTGGGTTTTGCTGCTGGTTTGAGCTGGTCTGCAGAGTTCTGGCACCAGTTTGCAATCAGGTCTTTTCAGCAGCTGCATAGGGGGGGGTGTATGTGATTGCTTTAAACGTAAAGCAATGTATTCCAGTGTGCTGTCAGTCTTGAGCATGTCATTACATATAAAACCATTCACTGAACCATTGTTTTAGGCTCTCTTGTCCAAGTTTATGGATTGTGTTTTGATGTGTTTGAGCTGGAATTTGACTTTTTGGTTAAGTTGTCTTAACTTACGGAAATGTTTTTCTGGCATCCTATGGATGGAGTCCAATCTAGGCAGTATATGTCACAGTGAATAAGGACACATAGAGCTGTTTGCTGATGTTCCACAGACCCGATGATGTACATGTCCGCACTGACACGTGTCGTCTCGCTTTTCCAGGATTCTGTGATCCCAGACTCATTTCCTGTGTATCACTATAATGGCCTGAAGCAGTCCAACCACAATGAGAAGGTAAGGCACACTCATGCTCATTTTGTAATTCCCAAGCACACTTTAATAGCACATATTGCCCCGGCTGGCATGAAAGCCCTGGTGGGTCAGTCTTATCCTGTCTGATCCCTGGGATGTGGAGTCTGTGAGCCACCCCGTCCTATGGCCTACACCACTATGATCTCTCAGACAAGCCTTCCAAGTCATTACTGTGAGTGTCGACAGCTTTCGAGACTGGGCAGAGTATATTGAAGCCACAAAAATCTGAAACCGTTTCACTGGACTAATGTCTCAGGCTCTCGGTTCTCTCTTTATTTTGATTTGTGTTTATACAAAGTCAAACCGGGCAAGATGATTTGCATCATTTAAAAGACACATGGTCAAATGCATTTTAGTGTAATATTATTTTCAATTTGACTTTAAATTTCAGTTTAGCTTCTTCTGTGGTTTTGTTAGTCATCGTTCAGTTTTATTTTATGGTCTCATTTTAATATATTTTAGTTTTAGCAATTATAGCAACAGGAATAATTAAGTTGTCATCATTTACTCACCCTTATGTCATTCCAAACCAAAATGAGATTTTCTTTCTTCTGTGGAACACAAAAGGAAATGTTAAAAATGATCTCTGTTGGTTCTCACGTGTCTCCAATATTAAATTGGCAAAACCTGAGAGAACTTTTAAATGTGCTTTAAAAACCAGTATGCAATTGAATATTCGACTTTAATATTTTTGTTGCTGTTCACATTTTAGTTGTCAAATTAAAAGTGATAACTATGCTATAATTTTTATAGACTTTAACGGTTTATTTGATCTATATTTCCTTTTTTAAATTAATTTTATTTTGTTTACACAAAAGCATTTAAAGGGGTCATATGATGCTTTTTTAAAGATCATTATTTTGTGTATTTGGTGTAACAGAATATGTTGACATGCTACTCTCTCTCTCACTCTCTCGCGCTCTCTCTCTCTCACTCTCGCGCTCTCTCTCGCTCTCTCTCGCGCTCTCTCTCTCACTCTCTTGCGCTCTCTCTCTCGCTCGCTCACGCACACACACACACGATGCGCAAAACTCCGCATTTGAACAGTCAATAGCAAAAACTTAAACTAATAACAAAACAGTAGCTGATTCAGAAGCGCCAGATTGTCATAGCAAAGTCAGAATTACCTCCTCTCATAGGTTCACGAAACGGTCGTCCATAAAATGCATTGCTGTTCTGTTGTAAGTGTTGTAAGTGGAAGGCCAAATAAAGTGCTTTTGCTTTCGCCTAGAAACACACAGCGTCTCCCTGACATGCTGCTTCAACACTAACTGCGGTTACTGAAACCACGCCTTCTTTCTTTGCGTGCACATTTGGGCGGCATTATGCAAATATTTCCACATAGTGAGGTAGATATGTGGGGGCGTGTTAGAACGAGCCGTTTTAGGGGGGCGTGGCAGAGTCTTAACTTTGATAAAGAATATCTCTTTGGTTTTGAGACTTTAGTCTTTGCAACTTCAGGGATCTTATCTATGCACAAACAGCTTGTAACACTCCAAAGAGAAAGGAAAACTTGAAATCGCATCATATGACCCCTTTAAACAAGTAGCTTGTTTGTTTTGGTAGTTAAAATAAGTTTTTAAAAAACTATTGAAACAAAGACTGCTTTATATACTTTTAATATTCACTCTGATGTTGTTCCAGGTGCTTATTCTCATCTCATGTTCTCTATATTGCCACTGGTAGTGCTTTTTCTGACCATTTTGAACCATTGCCCATATTCCATACACATCCCCATAAAGAGTGCTAATGACATTTACACATGCCATCCTTAAGCACTAGAGAAAGCACCCCTGACCGCCTTGTACGTTCATTGATCACAGTGTGCGTGTGTGTGCGTGTGACCCTATACTTAACGGAAGTGCATGTGTGTGAGAAGGAGATTGACAGAAGTTTAGGGATAATGGGTAGGAACTGCCACATCAGGCCCCTGAGGACACACAGGTTACTCTTCATTACTTTGGCAAACGCATTAGCAGCAGCAATAAAGTGTGCAGCCTTTGTTGTTGAGGTTTCCTCTGTGCCACTCGTATATTCACAGGGGCCCTTTCTCAGGAACCAAACACCTTGCAAAAGGTAAAGAGCTCCTCTGGCTCTAACACAGACCATACTGGCACTTGGAAGCCAAAGCCCAGACTGCCTTTCTGTTCAAGTCATATAATCATCCAAAGGGATTCCATCTTCCTCCAGCACTCCTGCTTCATTTCACTTGTGCATTCTTGACCACTTTCTTTCTGCAGTCAGTATGATTCGATAACGAGTTTGTTTTATTGTCAGAGTACTTGACAAAAAGCTTAATTGATTAAATTTGTTACTGCTGGCTGTAATTCAGTACACATTCATAAGATGTTTGCTAGGCTAAATACGGAGGTTTTCACAGGATTTGAACACTATTGCTCATTCCTTGTTAAATATTTCAGATAATTTGATTGAATTCAGCTACTATTAGGGGTGTAGTAATCTTAAAGGAACGGTTCGCCCAAAAATAAAAAAAATTCTGTCATAATTTACCCTTAAAAGTAAAAATTTAAAAAAATGTAATTCTCTAAAATCCAATACAATGACAGTAAACTTTAACATATTCTTTAGTTTGATCTATAGCAGTATTTGTCGTATTTTAAATTATAAATGTGCAATTAATTTAAAATTATTCAATTATTCAAATTTGGTTTTAGTAAATATTGCGTAAATGTAATTTAATTGCCGAAATTATGCATGTTATTTACTCTTTAATTTATAGTGTAATGGTATATAGGTCTATATCAGCTTTATATAGGATCAGTCAGTTCTTGATGTGGCCTTTATTGAGTCCGTGTGTAGTCAGACTGACATTCTCTGACTGATTAAGAGCACACATGCATTTGTTTTAGTCTGAATATAAAGAAATGTTTATTTTAAAGCATAGACTTCGAGCTGAACCCAAGCCCAGCTAACCAACAGCAGACTGTTATCTTCAACCAAACAGGCCAAAAACCTTCAGAACATGAAATCTGGCTGACCAGTGAAAATATTTGGATTGTTTCAAGTAAACATGCATAGGGTGTTGATAAGTTTTATAAAAGGCATGTTCTAACACTGAGAACCCGCTGGTCCACGCGACCAGAGTTGACTGGCTGCAGTGATGATGAATGTGTGCCTTCTAACAAGATCTAGGGCTTTATTGTGACTTGAAATGGCTGGTTATGGTTCACAGTCTAGTCAGCTGGAGGATGTCGCTCTTCCTTCCATTGCATTCTACTGCCAAGAGCTAATGCACAGCTGTAAAATGGGAATTGATGGGGTTTGGTGAAATAGGCAGCTTGAGAAATATGGAAGTAATTGTAGTAGTAGAGCCAGCTGAGCCGAGGTGGTTTGCAGATCATGAAAGTTCAAATTTGAAAGCTTACAGTTCAAGAGATCATCTCAACATCCTTTTCTTCACTTTTGCAGTCTTAAATCAATCTAACATCTTTCTGTAGTCAAAGAGAACATCAATGCATGTTTGTTTTCATGGATGGTTCTCTTAACTCTGGGAAAGCCGATGAACACTTCATGGGTGATGACAAAAGCAACTTTTTTGCTGAAACACAAGGTTGAGCAGAGGTTAGTTGGCTACTTAGAAGAAAAATGACAAGTGGAGTCTTGAGAGTGTGTGATCTGATTCCCAGTGGTTTGGACAGAGTGATTTCCGCTGTTAGGATGTCTGAGCCTCACTGCATAATGGGTTGGTGATGTTGGTGTAGAGATGTTTGTGGCTGCCACCAGAGGGAGCGCCATGGAGCTTTATGGCTTTTACTCAAGACTGGGTTGAATTAGGCAATGCCTAAAGGAAGTTGATTGGCCAGTGGATCTCCAATCAGGCTCACTATTGGCACCAACGAAACCTGTGAAAAGGTTTTACTTGTATAACACAATGTACAACAGCAACAAAAAAATGAGGGCGCATGTTTATCGTGACACTTTGTCAAGGGCAGATTCCTTCCTGGCAATATGACGCCCTCCATATGGAAGCCATCGGCTGTCTCATGTCTGATGATGTAATAGCAAGAGGCCAGGTCTGTAATGAAACGCATACTGAGAGAGACACACTGGCATTCCCAGAAACAAGGGCCATGGTTTTATTAAGAGGATCAGGAAGTGATTGTACATACACAAATGTGTTGCATGTTCACCCGTTGTGTTTCTCTCTGCCAGGTGAGTTACGTTGAGGGCACTGCTTTGGTCATGGGTTTTGAGGATCCAATGGTACGTACGGACGACACCCCGGTCAAGCGCTGTCTACAGACCAAATGGCCCTACATCGAGCTCCTGTGGACCACAGAAAGGTCGCCCTCCCTCAATTAACCTTTATCTCTCACCTTTCACCCACCAACCTCTGGCTACACAGCCCGCTGACTTCAGGAACGCTCATAGGACTCCTCACTCTCTCTGCATTGCATTTAGAAAGGCCAACACGAGGTCCGAAGTCCAAATGAGAGACGATGCTCTTCGCCTGGCACTCACACAAAGCCTCTTGTTTGCTTTTTACACATCTCAACTGGCTTGATTATTGGGCTAATTTTGTGTTTAAAGCCCAGGAGTTGAACAAAAAAAGGTGTTTGTTTTTTTCTAAATTGTTACTTTCTGTTGCCATCTCTTGTGAATACCAAATGTATTTGCTTTGCAGGTGTTCATATTATTTTTTTGTTAACTTTCTACATGATTTTGTTTACTGGTCTGAAATGATAAATCTCTGAATTAGCAGACCAACTGTGATGATCTTATGAGTAATTTATGGAATTGTTAATATACATGTATTTTTGTTTTGTTTTTGTTTTTTTTATTTGAAGTTTGATTGTTAGTAGTTGTAAATATTTAAGGGATCATTAACCAAAGGCTCTGGTTGGACATAAAGTATTTGTTTGTCAGTGGTCAGCTGAGGAGCCGCTATGTTCTGCAGCGCTCAGCCCTGAGAGGAAGTCTGTTTAGACAGGTTTACAAAAGAATGCACTACAACCCCATGCTGGGCACCAAACGACAGTGGGAGAATTGGGCAATTTTAGTATTTAAACTTTGAAGTAACAACCCTCCAGGAGGGAATCTGGAATGACAGGAGGGATTCTCTGCATGAGAGAGAAGAATAACACTGGCAAGCGCTCACCCTTTATTTATTCTGATCCTAATGGTTCACTAAAATAAACACTTTTGTTCTTCACGTCTGGACTGTAGTGTGTTTGTCTTGTGTAAGATGAAATGGTCCTGACTGAAATATAACTGAAAAAAGTTCTAGGATTTTATTTTTTGAAATCACTGAAAAACTAACCTTGTCAATCAGATTGTCTTTAATGTTTTCTTATGCTGTCAGTAGGGGAAGCTGTAGCAGTTCTTGACATAGAGCGTCAGCGTTAGGAAGGAATTTTAGACTACACCTGCAGATGGGATGATAATGATGTTATGGTACAAAAAAATATATATATATTTTTTTTTTTTTTTGCATGTGACTTGAACTCACCACTTCCTGACAGTAATTGTCCACTACAGGAAAATTGCTACTTTGCTGTACTACATAACAGATTAGGTAAATAAGTGCTATGATTGATGGTTCTTTTAATGGAATTTGTGTAGCTATTTTTTATTATAATATTAATTATTTTTATTTATTTTGCATAAATATTATTTAATAACCATTCTGTTCTTAATTTTGTATCCATACTTGAATAGGAAAATATGTGCTGTGTGTAAAGTCAAGTCAAGTCAAGTTTATTTGTACAGCGCTTTTCACGATACAAATCATTGCAAAGCAACTTTACAGCAAATTAAGTTTCTACAATATTTAGTGGTAGCTTATCAGTGGTGACTGTCAATTAATGTACATATGGCAGAAATGTACGGAAAAATCAATTTAAGACGTAATAAAAAAGACGATGAACACTATTAACAGCAATTATTATATGATGCAATCAAACTTATAGCAAAATGTGGTAGTTCTATATGTTGTTTCAGGGTTGGCATGATCTGAGGTCCTCTGAGGGGTTGGCATCATCTCTTCTCAAGTGTTCTGTAAAGTATACTGTAAAGTATAACATAAATATTATTACACACAGTATTGCAAATTACACAAATTTTCTGTATACATTCATGCATTTAATCACTTATTCAGTATGGATAACTTTTTTTTCCCCCACATTTTCCAACCCTTTTGTTCTTAAATGACTTGAATTAAGTGATTGAAAGCATTTCATCGTCCTCTATATCAGTGGTTCTCAACCAGGGGGCCGTAAGATGACTTAAAATGATTTAAATTAATTTATATAAAAATAATCTAATTATAATAATTGAAATGCCCAAAAAAGTCAAATTATTTATTATGTGTATATTATCAGCTACTTTTTTTTTTTAATTACAGAACATACAATTGACAATTGTCTGGAATCACAAAAATAGTTATGGTTAATTTGAAAACTAGCACATTTGTCATAATTACAACAGAAAATGCCAGAAGAAATATAGTTTATATAAAAACCCTTTGAAATTTTTTGTTGAACAGTGTGGGGGCCTTTAAGTAAAAAAGGTTAAGAACCACTCTTTTATATTGTTCCTTAGTGATTTTTCTGTTTCATGGCTACAACGGTTGTCAGTTGTTTGGTTTACTTTCAGTCTTTTGAGCCACCCCATCCTAAGCTGTTGAAAGGGAGATCTACTTTCGAATACTCCAGGCCAATTACTGACAAATTGAAATGTTTTAATTTCAGGCTTTTGTTTTTTCTTTGACTTAGCAATTCAATTTTGTGTCAAATGGTCAGTATCAGTATTTGTTTTGACTAGTTACTGACGTCTAAATCAAAGTTGGGTTTAAGACCTTGCTATCCAATGAATTTGATGTCTCAGGATATGATCGTTGTGGCCGTATGATCCTCAGGGTCACAGATCAAGCTGCTCTGGTTTCCTCTGTAAAGGTCAGACCAACAGATAAATAAAAACGTTCCCACTAAGGGTGCATGTGACATATGGAACACATCTTTCATGGGCCAAGTGACTTGCCCAAATTCCGCATTATTACAGAAAGAAATAAAAGAGACATTTAGTGGAACCAAATTTTTCATTAGGCTTCTAGCGAAACGACTTGGCGCCACATCAAACGAGCAATATTCAATGGCAAAGAAAATAAATTCAAAACAAGATGCAGAATACAGGATACAGGACTTTTATGTGTAGAGCATGCCTATTGAGGTCTTTTATGTCTCCGTAGTTTCTGTTAAATGTTTACTTTTAACAGTGTTATTTGGGACTGGGTCGGCTGGGAGTTATCAGATGTTTGTTGCATCATTATAAACAATCTTAGCTAAAATGATGTAAATGCTGATGATGCTGTGGTCATCGCTCTGTAAACATTGCGACGTGCACACTGTAAAAGATTCTGTTATGGCTCACCGTGATCATATATCATTCCAGCAATCCGGGACAAGTGTATGTATTATAATGATTTATTATAAACAGTCTGGTGTTTGACAGGTGCTTCTATTCTCAGTTAGATGACACTAATATTAATGTCTGTCTGGAATATGAAAACATGGAGGTTTTTATATGTCACAGCCAGAGTTTATCCGTTCTTGGCAGAACAAAAGTTCAAGAAATCTTTATAAATGAACAGAAAATGTGGAGGAGGGAGTATTTTGGGATGGTTTATTACAAACGACACTGAAATAAAAATAGAAAGCGACATCCGTAGAGTAGAAACTGGACCCTAAACCATTTTTTTTTTAAGTTCTCTGTGATCCTTTTTTATTGAATCTCAGGCAATTTTCCTCTTGCTGGTGGTTATTCAGTTTGAATAATAAGCTATAGGTTGGCTGTGAAAATGAAGTAAATGTCAGTAAAGAAGCCGGAGTAAAACAAATGCATAAATTCTGAAAACAGTATGTGAATCAAGCTCAATTATCAGTAAGAGTATATCAAACTACTCAGATGATTGTAGAAAAGATTGTCCCTCAAAACTCGCTTATATGATCCTCGGGTAAAAAAAGAAGATAATGGTTATTTTCAAGGGCTTTAGTAGCTGAGAGTGCACCGGTTTATCATGTAAAGTGCTCCACAGAACACTGGCCTGTATGAGAGGAAAGAACAAAAGAAGCTGTTACTCAAGAACCAAATGAAGCACATCTGGAGTTTGCCAATAATGCATAATAGTAAACCAGAAAGAAAGGAGTTTGTAGTCAGATGAGACCAAGATAACGCTTTTAATCCAATTTCAAAGCAAGATGTGTGGTGCAAATCAAATGCTGTAGACTAACACACTCAATTTCAGGAAAAAGTTCATTTTCCCAGCAAGAATAATCACACAGGCTGAATTAAAGACATATTCTGGTTTTAATAGAAGCAGAGTTCAATGGAATTTCATAATACTGATTACTGCAAACCGTTATTTTGACTTGTCCCTCATTTTATTTATAATATTAACTATAAAAATGGCCAAAAACAAAGGTTACGGTGAGGTACATAAAATGGAAGTGAATAGGGACATTTCTGAGGGTTGAAAAGCAGACATTTCAATGTTATAAATGTTATTAAAGAATTTACATTCATTCTTCTGTTAGAGCTTGTGTATTATTTGGCCAGTAAAATAGTTCTTGTAATTTTTGCACTCATTTCTGGTAGTAAGTTGTCACAGTGACAAAATTGTAAAACTTTTTTTAGTTGTCATATAACTTTAAAAAAAAATAGGTTTCAGTATTTGTAATAATACCACAGAGAACAAAATTACAATGTAAGATTTGGAATCGGTCAATAGTTTCTGAGAGCCCATGCAGTACTTGTCACGGTGCGTGCGGGGAGATGAAGCGAGGACTCAATTGCAGGAGAAATGGTTATTTATTTTGATAATAAAAATGAAACAAACAAACTCAAACCACCCCGAAGGGGAAAAACAGACAGGCAGGCCTAAAGCTGCACACATGCAGACACGAAACACACACAATGAGAAATGACGGATCAGCACAGGATGACAGACACCAGGAGAATAAATAGGAACCAAACGAGGAGGCTAACGAGGGAGACACAGGTGGAGCAACTTAAACTATAACGAGGTAACAAGATGGGAGGGGCAAGACAATAGACAGGAGAGAGCACATGGCAACAGACAAACACAACACAAGCCATGTGCTCACAGAACAGTCATCTGGTGGCCCTCCTGGGCACACCCGCTGAAGACTGTGACAGTACTTGCCTTACTTAGTACTTGCAGTTTCTGTCATTAAAATCCAGCTTATATTTAATGAATATCCATTCTTTATAAGCAAGTGCAAAGTTAATGATGCTTTGATACCGCAACAGAATTTGCTTTGCATTTAACAGGACACTGGATGATGTGTCCATCTTTGCATATATTTTGCATGATTTAGCTTGTGAGGCTTGCTTTAAAATCCTAGTGTTTCTGGCCAGTGTGACAAAAGTCTGTCTGGCTCTTTGCCTCCCAGAGCCTTAGAGGGGAATTCAGAGAATGTTCTCCAGCTCTCTCATTCCTCCTGGAATGAAAGTACAATACATGGACCATGCCTAATCTATTATTTTGTGTGTCTGTTAGATATGAACTCTTCTCATTGTTTACAAAAAGTCTTCAGAGGCAGCTGAGCCAAATATGTCATTTCTGAGAAGAGAAGCGGGTATCCGTTCACGACTGTGAATGTGTGTTTTATTAAACCAGACAGAGCGATGACAACAATCACTGGAGATCCAGTACTGAACCCATTATCGTCTATGGAATCGAATCATCATGCTTTTAGTGCTAGGTTGCAAAGACAACACTATATCTAAGATTGTCGCCAACAGTCTTCACCAGGACACAAAAATGGACAGCAGAGCAACACTTCAGACCTGGCTGATGCATGTGCGCTGCTGTGAAGGCTTTTATATATTTCACCTGCTTCTCTTTGAGAGTGGGCCAAAAACATACGTTATATCTCAACAGCAGTAAGCTATGTAAGGAAATGTTTTGCTAGCTCTACTGTGGAGTACTTTATGGTGAACAGAGAAGCTGCGGAATTCGTTTTAACTTGAGCTATACTTTTGTTTTTGTTTTCAGAAGATCATGCTTCTTTTATTCACCCTGAATCATCAGCGTTTAATAGAGCAAGTTAGATGTTTCTATGGAACGATATTCCGGACAATTTTCAAAAGGACTTGCAAATTGTATTTTCAATTGCGTTTTCCATATGTGGACGCATAAATTGTGACATAATCCAAATGCAATTGCAAATCCTGCATTACCGTTTGCATTTTCGCTTTCGCGAACGCACAGTGACTGCCAAATTTCAAATGAAAAAGCAAAGTCCATTTGCAACTGTATTTCCCATGTCTTAGGAGTTACGAGCCAGTCATATTTAAATAGCAATATTAATAGGATTTGCAATTGCATTTGGATTATGTCACAATTTATGCGTCCACATATGGAAAACGCAATTGAAAATACAATTTGCTATTCTATTTGAAAATTGTCCGGAATATCGTTCCATATGTTTCGCAATGATGTTTGATTACTAAGTATGTTATGTCTGCCGCGACACATGCGTGTACATTCCTCTGCTCGTAAACAAGGCGCAGCGCATGCGTGTTCTACGTCAGCAGCACCACACACATGCGTTGTTTACATGCAGAGGTACCCTCGATAGTGGCGGCAGATGGCACGCGAGGGAGAGGAATTGTTGAATAAAGTCGTTGTTTTTGTTTTCATTGCACACAAAAAGTATTCTTGTAGCTTCGTAAAATTACGGTTGAACCACTGATGTCACATGTACGATTTTACCGATGTGCTTACTACCTTTCTGGGTCTGGGAACATTTCAGTTACATTGCTGTCTATGCAGGGTCAGAAAGCTTTTGGATTTCATCAAAAAAAATATCTTAATATGTGTTCCGAAGATGAACAAAGGTTATACGGGTTTGGAACGACATGAGGGTGAGTAATTCATGACAGAATTTAAATTTTTCAGTGAACTATTCCTTTTTATGTATTCATGTGCTATTATTAATATTAGTTTGTGAAACGTAAACTGTATATTTTCAGACACATCACCTCCGATGAGACGGGATTGATTCAAGGCCTGACTTCTGAAAGTCTCCAGTACATGTATAAATAATGTTTTTGTGCTAACTTTTTGAAAACAATACTAAAGACCAGATAACTTGGACGAAGATTCTATAATGTTACTAGAAGAGAGAACCTTGCCAGAACATTCTGAAAACGTTCCTGTTAGATGGGCAGTCCCTATTCGCTATGGCTGTGTCTCAAATGGAGCACTTGATTCTCTTTTTATTTTATTATTTATTACTTTTATGTATTTATTTATTTTGTATGCAAAAGCTGGTGTGTATAACATAAGGTCAATATTTCATTATATAATATCCACATGACATCCACATCTTTGTATTTTAAAATGTGTTTTTGAGTAGTTTTCTAAAAAGTGTGAGATTGTTTACAGTTGGAACCCGGACTGTAGGCGGTGAAGGGAATGATTTCATTTAGACAAGATCAAAACTCTGACAGCCAGATGGAGCGCACACACAGCCTGCGTCTTGAGCTCAGATGTGAACACAGAGCCTAAATTTAGGTTTGCTCCAGTGAAACAGGTCAAGCAGGACGTGCGATTGTAGGTTCTCTTCAAAACATCCGCACCGTTTATTTTCCAAACGTTATACTTATCGCGCGCGCTTCATACCAAAGTTTAACTTTGGACGTCTCACGAGGATAATTACTGTTCATTATTTGCAGCCGGTGTTAAAATTGCGTAATTAAAAGCATCGGCTTTAAGGCTGACAGATTGAAACAACTTGATCTGAGCAATATGGCGGTCTTAATATTAATTCATGTAACTTTGATATAGACCTATTATCTAATTATAAAATCAAAGTTTTTATTTATTCATTTATTTAAACTGAATATAACAATATTTCGATAGGCTATTAGGCTATATCAAATCATATAAATGTATATATTTTATATATTATGTATTTTATATAATTTGATCATTTAATTTTGTATAAATTAACATTTATAAAAATAATCTGATTTTTAAAAAAAATAATATTTAAAGTTAATAATAACTACAACTCCAATTCCAGAGAAGTTGGGACGTTTTGTAAAATGCAATAACATCAAGAATCTGTGATTTGTTAATTCTCTTTAACTTTTATTTAATTGACAAAAGTACAAAGAAAAGATGTCCAAAGTTTTCACTGACCAACGTAAATGTATTTTGTAAATATTAACAAATTTTGTTTTTGACGGCTGCAACACATTCCAAAAAAGTTGTAGAATGTCCCAGTTATACTGTTTTGAAACAGTTCACAGTAAGCAGGTGAATTGGTAATGGATCATGTTTGGGTATAAAAGGAGCATCTCAGTCTTTGTAAGCAAAGATGGATCATGGCTAATCACTTTGTGCCAAATTTCACGAGAGAAGTATCAAACAAATCAGAAATCCCATTTTGCAGTGCAAAATTGCAAAGAATTGAGGTCTTTCACAAAGTACCATACATAATATTGTGAAAAGATTCAGGGAATCCAGAGAAACCTCAGTTTCTGCTTGACCTTTGAGCCCTCAGATGGCATTGCATAAGAAACCGTCATGCTGCAGTGTTAAATATAGCCACATGGGCTCAGGAGTACTTCAGAAAATCCTCTGTCATTTACCACAGTCTGCTGCTGCATCAAGAAATGCAACTTAAATATCTGTGTCTCTAGGAGAAAGCTATACATCAATTCTATGCTTCTATACTGCCGGGTTCTCTGGGCCACAGCTCATCTCAGATAGTGAAAATGTGTGCTGTACTCAGATGAGTCCACTTTTCAACTTGTTTCCGGGTCCCAAAGACCAAAGGGACCATCCAGACTTTCATTAGCGACAGAAACAAAAGCAAATGTCTGTCATGGTATGGGAGTGCAGCACAGCAAACAGCATGGGTGACTGGAATATGTGCAAAGGTACTATTGACACGGAGGCATATATTGGGATTGTACAGAGATATATACTGCCATCAAGATGATGTCTTTCATGGGAAGTCCATGGTTATTAGATCAAGACAATGTCAGCTCTCATTCTGCATGTGCTATACAACAGCGTGGTTTCATAGAGACAGAGTGACTGTGCTAGACTGGCCTTTACCTGCAGTCCAGATCTGTCTCTAATTGAAAATGTATGACCAGTCATGAAAAGGAGAATCAGACAACAAAGATCACAGACTGCTGAGCTTCCGAAGTCTTGTATCAAGCGAGACTGGACAAAAATTTTGCTTTTAGAACTTTTAACAATTAGTATCCTCAATTCCCAAACGATGAAACATTGTAATTAAAAGGAAGGTTGATGTGACAGTGTTAAACATGCCTCTGTCCCAACTTTTTTGGAACGTGTTGCAGCTGTCAAAAACAAAATTTGTTCATATTTAAAAAATACATTTACGTTGGTCAGTGAAAACTTTGGAAATCTTTTCTTTGTACTTTTGTCAATTAAATAAAAGTTAAAGAGGATGAACAAATCACAGAATCTATATATATATTTTTTTATATATATTTTTTTTTTTGCTTTTTACAAAACGTCCCAACTTCTCTGGAATTGGAATACAGTAGTAGCGATATAATAATAAAGGTCTTTTCATTTCTTAATTGTCGAGTTTGGTGTGCATATTGTTTGTTTTTCCATAAAAGGAGTTGGCCGGATGCTGTGTGATGTGGCGCAGGAGTCCTGTCTCGTGCGCAGCTCATTATAATGTTTAGTACGCAGAGAAAGGCGCGCAGCTTGCAAAAAGGCAGCAGCAGACGCATGGAGCGCGCACTCAATTTATGACAGCCGAACAAGGACATACCATACATTCTGTCTGCACATCTTTAATCAGAACATTTGGATTACACTTGGGAGACACCGGACTGACGCCATGCACCCTTGTTTTTTCCGCGTGTGTTTTCGTGGGTTTTTGCTCATATTTTCAATTTTACGCGAAGCTGCTGCTTTCAACCTGGATTTGGAAAAGCCAACGGTTTACAATGGACCAGAGGGAAGTTATTTTGGATACTCACTGGACTTTTACCAGCCAGCACCGGATAGAAACGTGTAAGTGCGATTAATAGAACTTTTTTGTTGTTAATTTGGTTGTTTTTATGAAATTGACAAGCTCTCAAAGAGAGGCATCTTCCAGTAAGCTATATTTCGTAATAACCTCTTTCTTTCTCCGAAGCAAACTCAGTTTGGATATGCCTAAAATGTTCGAGACTTTTGACGCAGCTTCTTATTCAAAAAGCTTTTCAGCACCACCAATATGGACCAGTGAACTCAGACGCCTGAGGTTGATATGTAATTGGAAAGAGTGAATAGAATAGGCTAACTCACATTTGAATTAATTTGCTGGGGGTCCATCTTGTCACTTAAAAGTGTATTACTTTGATCCAGTAGAATGCAGTTGTGTAGATTTATGCCTTTCTCTCTCCAGGATGTCGGTGCTAGTTGGGGCTCCTAAAGCGAACACCTCTCAGCCAGGGATTGTGGAGGGAGGAGCGGTGTACTACTGCCCCTGGCCGGCACCAGACCCAGACTCATGCCGCCAGATCCCCTTTGATAAAGCAAGTAGGTACCCTCATGATTTAGAACCTGTCAACTAATTCAGAAAGTTCAGAACAGTTTCTACTGAAACAATTAGCCCCTTTCAGGTATAACGATGTCTTCTTAAGTGCCTTTTTATGCATTTCTTTAAATTACTGTATTGAATTTAAACTCTTACATTTAAAATAATGCGCAAATAATTTAGGAACACATGCTATGTTGTTTCTTTATCTTATTTACTAACACAGACGTCACAAGCAACATCTTTAGAGTAGGTTTCATAAATTCCTGTTCCTCCAATAAAAAGATCAAAAACCACATCCAAGAAAGAGTTAATTTCACCGCATATGGTTTGGTTTAAAATTTCAGGAGCGGAGTAATTATCAGGGAAAGGCGCGTAACTTTACCTCGGTGAGTAATCTGCCGTAATTTAGACGTCCATTACGCGCGTCTATTATTTAGGTCAACACAACATTTTATCTTTACATTTAAATTTATTTGTTCACATTTTCTGCTGTCTTTGTCGTCTAATTCATTTAGTAAGGGAAAGGGTGTTGATGATGTCTGTAGGTATTGTGGAATCAAACTTGAAGTGCCAGAAAACGGAAAAGTTGCTTTTGAGAGTCACAAAACATCACATTTAAATCGATTTTGTCATCTGGAACGGAGATTGCAGGAGTGTTTATGATATTACTGGACTATTTTGAGGAGCCGTGGCTTGCCGGTAAATGCAGTGGTCGGTTTTGGACTCCGAACCGCGGCGTGGACTGGAGACAGACTTGGATGCAGCGGAATTTGAGCACTTATGTTTCGTCAGTCTCGTCTCGTGGTGTTATTCATAGCATTCTCTAGAGGGAGCTTTGATCGCAGTATTTATGTGCTGTTCCTGTTTCTAAAGTAGGCTCTTATCAGAAAAGGCTATTACATGACCTTCTAAATAGAGAACCATGCGGCCAGTGCGGTCTGATTCTCGAACGAATGACTCGTTCGAGCCGATTCTTTATACTTAAAGGGCGAACAATATAGTACGATTCTCAAACAAGCGACTCGAATGAGCCGGTTCTTTTTAGTGAATCGAAAACAATTAGGCGAACAGTGTGATCCGATTCTCGAATTAATTATTTTTTTATGATCTGCATTTAATCAGTCCATAATATAAAAAAATGATTGTAATAATTGGTTTGCTTGGCTTTGGAGCAACTAATGCGATTTTATAAATAAGTCATTGTTTATTATTAATAGTCATTATTATTTATTTATTTAACAATTATTTCATTTTTGCTTTAAGCTTGTTTTTTTATTTTTTTGAGGAAGAAATTCCTTTTTGCATCATCATATTCAGCCATTTGTAGGTGAGCCAGTGAGAATCACCATTTGTAGACGAAGTACTGAAGTGTGCGTGAGGAATTGACATTGAAACGGATTGTCTTTTGGAGATGAAAGCAGTGGTGCTCTGGTTCAAGACGGTTGGTTTTAAAAGGAGCCTAATGGTGATGAGGTGAGATAGGCAGAGAGAGATATGTGAGAGAGAGAGTTAAAAGAGCTGTGAACACAAGGGGTATAAGGAAAGAGACCAAACCCTGATGAGGGAGGACAGAAGCGCTGTCTAATCTTTGTTAGTGTCTGAGCATCTACTCAGCAAGAACGTCCACGCCGAACACACACATTTCCAGATTCATTAGTCACGTTGTTTTTAACACACTTGACCTTTGATCCTGTGCGCTCTTCCCACTGTGGCCCTCAGAGCTCTCCATGGGGGGAATGGCACGTGAGTGTGCGACTGACATTTCTGATGACAGCCTGTGTGTGTGTGACTAATGCAGTCCTGACTGAGAAGAGTAAATTCATTAGATACACCAGATAGGACCACGTACCAATGGACCTTGCCTTGCAAATTTTCACACAATTCTCTCACAAACAGTTTCATTGTTACATGTCCAGATATTATAGAGGCCTTACAGCAGATACATTCCACAGATTTGAGGTAAATATGTAATTTTATATTTATATAATATATATTATCAGAGATGATTGAATGTGTAAGTCAAGACTGTCTGATTAGCAGCACAGGTCACTTTCATTTACAAAGATCTCAGTTGTTACTATTATAGGAGCTTTCATTCATAACAGGAGGAATCATTTACAACAAAGTTATATCAATGCAAAAAAAAATGAAAAGAAAAATGACAAGCATGTGTTTTGAACCCAAAAATGAAACAGATGTTTTAAAGCACCAAATGATGCCCTGCTGTGTTTTTATATTGTGAGTCTGGCCTTGCATTTTAGCGCAGTCTGTGACACCAGAACTTGTGTTCATTTAAGCAGAATATCCAGAATTTTTGCTTGTTTCATGCTTTTCTGTTTGAAAAGTCTCATTATGTTTATAAGTTGAAAATAGTACTGCATGAGTATGTTTGTGCATGTTTGTGCCTGTTTAATGTTATTTAGTGTTCATCCATTCTGCTGATCTCACTCAGCAACAGCAACTTCCTACAATGCAATGGTAATATTGCACTTATAGGCTTGCAAAACATAATATAAACACACTCAAATTGTAGGTAAACTTTCATATAATAAAAAAAAAACGTTTTGGCATGAGGCACTTTTGGATACAAATTTTTTTGTGTGTTCCTGTGCATAACTGCAAAAGTCCCCACTATGATCCTAAAGTGTTGATTTGTGGTTGCTAGGGTGTGATTAGTGGAGTCTCAGGTCCCTCTTTCATAGCAAGTCTACAGAATTTTATCGCCAGGTGAATATCATAAATCAAATGCTTTAGCAAAGGAGTAGCAGACTCTTTTCAACAAGCTGCATAGTTTAAGGTATACACATATCCATAGCACAGACAGCGAGGAACAGGCTATGTCCTTTGTCCCAAATGTTCGTATTTAAGGAGTGGTCACATTAGTGGAGTTTCAGCAAAATTTTGCTGGCAAAAAGTCAGTTATCCATTGTCAATAGTGTAGCCATGCAACTTTCTTTTGGTCAACCCAGTAAATTTTGTGACCAAATTGTTGAATGCACAGACTCCTATTGAAATTACACAATTTTAACTAAGAAAAGTCGCTGAATAACAGTAAATGTGACCATTAGAGTTTGAAATTGGTTACTTATCTTCACAGCATTAATGGTGATGCTTGCCTTAGTGGTGAGTCTTTAAGAAGTTATATATAAAAAGAAAATTACTTCAAAATACTGTGAAATCTTATTATGCAAGCCAAAGTATAAGACTTACATATCAAGAAAAAGGCCCATAGTAAAAGCCTGAGAGATGGAGAGAAGAAAGCAGAGAAGGATTAGAGTTGATGTGTTTTTATGAGGTGTAGACTGTACCTTATGGAGCTCTAAACAGGCCCAGCTGTAGCTAGATCTTTCCTGGATCACACAGAACCCCTGTAGACACAGATCCGCAGAATCATGTAGCTGTGTACACACACTCTGTGAGTAAAACGACCCCCTATAGATGTGCTTTTTTATAAACAAACACACTCGGACTAATTTGAAACCTAATTTGCTGTTTCATGGCTCATGTTGTTCCAAATTAAGTATACTGGCACAAGTGTTCACAATGTGTTACATTTCTTAGCTGCCTGATGTTTTCTGTTTATTATATAATGAAGTACCACTCTGTTTTTCTGTAACTTTCATTCGTCTCCTCTCTTGTCCAGATAACCGAATGATTAAAGTGAACGGGACACGGGAGCCTTTAGAATTTAAATCCCATCAGTGGTTTGGAGCCACAGTCAGGACCCACAAAGGCAAAGTGGTGGTAAGTGATGCTCAGAAACATAATCCAGTTAAAGACCATTTGCAGTCATCCTCATGCTGGACGCATGCTTCCGTGCATTCATGGATGCGGTTGGAAACTCTACTCTTTATCAGTAAGTAGCTGCCCATCAATGGGTTTAATGCTGTTTAATAGCATTAGAGTTTCATTCATGAATGCATGGGAGCCAGAATCAGAGTTCATTCATGAATGCACGGGAGTGTTGTTTTGGAGAAATGTTTTGATAGGAAATGTGGCTCTGTCCTGTTACTGAGGGGGTTTTGGAAAATGTTGATTTGAGGTTGACCATGCGAGGTGGAGAACTGCTGATGTTTGAAAGAAAAAGCCCAGAGTTATTACATGAGGGAAGGCATGGTTCCCAAAATGTGACTGTTGTTCTCCAAACAATCAGATACGGAAACATTTTGCTCTTTGCTCAAATGCTTTTATTCAGAAAATGACAGAAGACTGGGTGTTTTTTTCATCTCCAGCTGTCCTAAGTAGTCTCTTTATGATCTATGTCTATCAGTGCTGTTATTTACAGTAACATGGTGTTTGTGTGGTTCTGTAGGCTTGTGCGCCCCTCTATCACTGGAGGACAGTGAAGGTCAGCAGTGAGATGGATCCAGTGGGAACTTGTTATGTGGCTGTGCAGAACTTCAGTGCCTATGCTGAGTATTCTCCCTGTCGAACCAGTGAGTATTTCACACACACACACACACACACACACACACACACACACAGGTTTCCCCACGTTTTATGGGGCCATTCCATAGACGTAGTGTTTTTTTTTTTTATACTGGACACACTGTATTTTCTATCCCCTTACCCTAACCCTACCCCTCACATAAAACTTTCTGCTATTTTAGATTTTCAAACTTCATTCTGTATGATTTATGAGCTGTTTTCCTCATTGGGACCAAAAAAATGTCAAAATGTACTGCTTTTACTACTGTATGCTTGTGGGGACACTTGGTCCCCATAACATAGAGAATGCCTTATATACATATACAATGTGTGTGTGTATATATATATATATATATATATTTTTTTTTTTTTTTTTTTTTTTTTTTTTCTAAAATTCAGAATACTTTTATCAAAGATGCATTCAGTTGATCAAAAGTAATAGTAAAGACTTTTATATTGTTGCAAAAAAATCTGTTTTAAATAAATATTCTTTTGAACTTTATAATTCATCAAAGAATCCTGAAAAAAATTTTTTGATTTCCACAAAACTATTAAGCAACACTGTTTCACTGTTTTCAACATTGATAATAAGAAATGTTTCTTGAGCAGCAAATCAGCATATTAGAATGATTTCTGAAGGATCATGTGACACTGAAGACTGGATTAATGGCTGCTGACAATTCAGCTTTGTCATCAGAGGAATAAATTACATTTTAAATACATTCAAATAGAAAACCGTTTTGATAAATTGTAGTAATATTTTGCAATATTACTGTTTTTAACTGTATTTTTGGTCAAATAAATCCAGCCTTGGTGAGCAAAAGAAGAATCTTTCAAAGACATTAAAAAAATCTTTCTAATTCCAAACGTTTGAACGGTAGTATAGTTGCATGACAGTTTTGTATAGAAAACTGTAATGGCCAATTATATTTGAAAGTACTCTAAAAAAAAATTCTCAGAAAAATAGAGTTAAAATAGCCTGAACTCAGAGCTCCTTATGTTCGTAATGTAAGTTAGAAGTGTACCTAAGATGGTCTGTGTTCATTTAGTGTGCACCTACAAGCCAAAATTCTTGCATACCGCCCCGAAATGAATCAAGTTCTGCCCAAAGGCTGACAGAACCTATAAGCCAGTGGAACATGACAGGTTTTGGCACTGTTTGTTGCAATGCAAACAGCATAAATCTGTGTAATGAAGTATGCATGCTTTCATTTCTCACCTGCATCATCCTCAGCCGCACAGACACACTCACAGACTCTTAGTCAACGCAGTGCTGGATGATCCAAAAACAGCACCAAGAATATTGTCACTTCTTGGAGTGTTTTTACTGATTTACTGTACATACGGTTACATATAACTAGCCTATTTTTTTTATTTATTTTTGGGATGACTAGCCAACTAGTAAAAATGACTAGTCGTGCCAGCTCTGCTTTTCACACAGAATAACAGATGTGTCCGCTGCTTCTCGGGCTGCCCAGTTGTGCCAGTTGCCAAAGATCAAAGGGGAAACTAACATGTTTATTTTAATGTAATTTCCTGCTTATTTCCTGTACTTTAAAGTCTCATTCACAGTAATAGTAGTTGATAAAAATACTCTAATTTCTTGTCGTCATATCAGATACACATATTCTCTTAAACTTTCACAGCATGCACATACACATGTGTGTATTAACAGTTAATATAGAGTAAAGTGGTATATTAATAATGATAAGTGTGCCTAATGTGCTCTTAGGGAAAATTATTATATGACACATGAGGCCATAATGACTGTGAATTGCTTTCCTCATTCTTTGTCAAACAATTTCAAGTGCCAGCCGTCTCCCTGGTAGGTCAGCTAGGAGTCCCTGCCAAGACTCAGTGCAGAGATGCTTGGTGTTGATAAAATCCAGCTTGTTTTTGTCTGCTATGGACACTCTCATGCATGCATGTATACACACATTTGCAAAGACAGTAGTATTGAGGAAATGTGAGAAATGAAATACTAAGTGAAGTCTGGCCGAGGAGTGAAAAAAGAGAAACGGGGATGGAATAAGAGAGAGAGTGTTTTTTTGTATTTTTAGAGAACAGGGGTTGGGATTTGGAAGTGATGTTTCGCCTCATTAACCCTCCCCACCTACGGTATTATAGCAACACACACAGGACATAACTTACTGTACATCCTTGTTGATGCTGGAACCACATTCCTATACCCCAATCAGATTTTAAGGTTAGATTTTGGCCTGGACGTGGCGCTTAAACATCATTCTTATCAGTCAATCATCTTCTTATGACTAAGGAGTTGGTTATGGTTCGGGTTGGGATTAAGCATAGGGTTAGCACCATATAACAAAACCATATTGCTTTATAAAGAACTGCAGACAGTTGGGAGGATTTGCATTTAGCATTTTTGTCACGAAATGGCAATGGCTTTGCTCATGAATATGAATTATGTTATACTTAATTACTGAATATATACTATCTATACTATACAAGTAGGGCATATTATAGGGGGTATATTGGATATTTGTTGATTATTAATTTTTTCAGCTTCAATGTAAGAATAATTATATTACTGTTAGAACTCAATAAATGAAGTATTCCATATTTACTAAGTATTTAAGAATTTAATATATTGTTAATATACTGTACGTTTATTTTACTATTATAATATTTTGCTGTTTTAATACATAGTCTGTCTGATGTATGACCATTCCAATATATTCAGTAATTAGGTAGTTCAAAGAGGAATGTGGACCCTCATATTTACATTTAAATTCATTTAACAATATTATAAAGTCTGAACTTGTGAACTTTACATTTCATTGCATCATATTATCCATTTACTTGAATATTTTACGGATTTGTCTTCGAAGTGCTGAAACTTTCTGTATTCATTCATTTCCTAAAGGCTTGTGTAAATGAAGTTGCTCTGATCTTTGTAGATAACCCGGACCCCGAGGGCCAGGGCTTCTGCCAGGCGGGCTTCAGCGTTGATTTTACTAAGGTAACAGATCTCCCTCCTCAACCCTGTCTGTGTATTTCATCTTTATGATTACACACTCTCCTGTGTGACATGTCCTGCTTTTTGTTCAAAATCTCACAGCAGTCATTTCCAGTTTTAAATGGAAATGCTTTTATGTATCACTTCGAACCTTCATTCAGGCAGGAATGAGGGCTTATTCCTTATTATTTCTTTTATTTCTACTTATGCAGTTGCTTGTAAGTCTTTCTCCATAATCCTGCTCAAAATGTACAAGCGATCACACAGAAATAAACACAAACACATTTTTGAGGCCTGTGTCCTCATTTCTACCTTCTCTCCTATTTCCTCACTTGTTTTTTTTCTCCATCTCTCAGGAAGGGACTCTGGTTGTGGGAGGGCCAGGGAGTTTCTACTGGCAAGGTAACGCACTTCTCCTCATTATTTTGTCTTTTCCATCATTCCATCCTTTTACAGAGTCTCTCTGAGTGAGATTGGCAGACGTAAGTCTCTCATATCCCAGACTCACAGTCTCACAGGACCCCAAGAATCTCAGTTCCGTCCAACAAACTGACCAGGCTGACCCTTCCTCCACCTTCAGAGCAGAATAACAGACACTCAGAACGATGATACGTCACCTCCCATGAGCCCTGTTACCAAAATAATCGGGGATTATCTCAGTGTGTTAGCGCTACCATTTCTGAGTCTGTTCAGCCAATCAGTGAAGTGTTCTTCCGCAGTTCACTCATCACAGATGGGTCAGTGATAGCTGTAATATAGCAGTCGTGATAATAGAAGACAGAGAGAGGTCAATGAGCTGCTCTTTCTGGTCAGTGGCTTTAATGACCAGAAAGAATCTTTAATCATCGCTTTTAAACTCCAGTGAACGCAGGTTAATGAATGCCTGCACTTCTTCACTTTTAGCCTGAATTATACGTTCTGCACAACTGGCAATGAAATGCATTTAAAGATAATACAGAAATCTGTACACCTGCATATGTTTAGCGGTGTTTATGTTAGAGATAAATAAATCAGCAAGTGTTTGGCCATTTAGAGACTGCCAGCATGAACTCATCTGGCGGATTAACAAAACTGGCAGGTCCACTTTGAGTTGAGTTGATCTACTTAGCTTTATTAATGCACCTTTTTACAAATAATGATATTGAATTCTGAGCAAATTTTGCACAAAATACTTATTTAATTTGCATAAAATTTAATTTCTGTATTTTTAAATAATATAATTGAGTTATAATTACTGCAATTATAATATTTCTAAATTATAATTTTTGTATTATATTGCCCATTAGTGACTTGTGCTAGCTTGATATTGGTATTAAAATCAGCTATTGAAAAACACGCAGATTTTATGTGGTGTCTTTAGATTCCCGAAGTAATGGAAACCTGGAAAAATCAGGGAATTAAAAAAAATGCAAAATCTTAAATTCTTAAGACTTCAATTCTTATAAACTTTTTACTTAATTTTTTAATTTCTTAAAAATTAATGTTCCACTCTAATATATGTGACCCAGGACCACAAAACTAATCATAAGGGTCAATTTTTTAAAATTGAGATTCATACATCACCTGAAAGCTGAATAAATACGCTTTCCATTAATGTATGGTTTGTTAGGATAGGACAATATTTGGTATTATATTATAAGTATTGAGAAAATCACCTTTAAAGTTGTCCAAATGAAGTTCTTAGCAATACATATTACGAATCTAAATTTAAGTTTTGTTCTATTTACGGCAGGAAATTTACTAAATATCTTCATGGAACATGATCTTTACTTAATGTCCTAATGATTTTTGGCATTAAAGAAAAATCTATAATTTTGACCCATACAATATATTTTTTGCTATTGCTACAAATATGCCCGTGTTACTTATGACTGGTTTTGTGGTCCAGGGTCACACATTTAATTAGCCATAAACTGCCTTTTGGAAGTGCAGTGTCTTTAACATTTTTTTTTGGTAATTTTATCAATGATTTTTACAATTAGTGTTTATCATTAATGGCTGAAGAAGCGATAGAAATGCATGCGCCAAATCCAAAAGGTGTAAGAAAGCTTCAAGAATACATCTAACTGTATTTCTTGTAGTGAAGTGCTCCTCTTAAAAATCTTTTAAAAAATGCGTGGAATGGATGTTTGGCCCTGACCAAATGAAGCACAGCTAAATATTTTGCGGCCGGATGTATATGTAATTGTTTATGTGTCTGGATTTGGATCACAATGCTAGATGTTGATTGTTGTGTAATTGCAGTCGTATGTTAAGACATGAAAACAGATTTGTTCAATCTTCAGACCCCCCACAGCCTGAACTCAGAGTCACGGCCCTTATTAAATACTAATAATACTGGGTTCCACGTCACGTCTCACATGTGTTATTGGTTTTTGTTTGTAATGGAGAGACAGATGACTTGAGATGACACAAAAATTTAATGTCAGACACAGGGTCTCTCTATTTCGCTCATATACTTCATGCTGTGGACAAATACAGATGCATTAGGAGTTATGACCTGCCACTCGCTTTCTCTCCTCTCCTCTTTTCCCACGCTCGGTCCATCTTAACCTTTGCCTTTCATCATTTTTTTGGGGGAAAGACAACAGATTTCTGTGAGGAGAAAAAGTACAACATGTTGTGTCTTGTGTGTCTACAAAACAAATGCAAATTAATAGAGACGCATGTACACACAGACACAGCTAAACACACACATTAAGAGAGATTAATGGTTGGGGTTCAGCTTAGGCCTGGTAGTAAAAGAGAGTAATGTGTTTATTGAACGTGAACAACAAAAATGGAAGACGTTACTCTCTCACACACATCTTAATCTGAGAACTTGCATCTGTGTTGTTTTCCTCAGTGATTATGTAATGTAGATAGTTGCAGAATGACAAATCTGAATGATGTGGAAGTAATACAGGGAGGTTTTAACAGTTTTAAGAGAAGTTGTGTCCCCTTTGAATGTTTCTGCCTGTTCAGAATTAAGCTTACATCCTTGGATCAAATCATCAATTAATGGACCATTCTGCAATAGCAGTGGTATTTCCACTGGAAAATATTTTAAAATTTGAAACTTATCAATCCTTTATTATATCTATGCTGCATTTTTTTTTCTTCAATTAATTCAAGGTCACAATAATTCATTTTAGAATTAGAAAGATATTAGAAATTAGAAATATATTACAAAAAATATATAATTGAACTATTGTAACTGAATATAATTATGTAACTATCAATTTTTTAAATATAAAAAGATGAAAAAATGGCATTAATGGTTCTAAGAGAAAAACTATATTTTCCTTTTAAAATAAAAAAAGATATTTTTAATTGAAAAAAAAATCACATGAATAAACTCATGCCCTTAGCCTATAAGTTTTTTTTTCACCAAAAAAAAAACCTTTATTGCTGTTTTTATTCCTGTTATTTTAGTGCATATGATTTCTATTGGAATTTTTGTACTTTACAGTTTGTTTTGTCATCCAAAAAGAAGTAACAACATCTGCCACCACAGTTGTACAATGTCTGTGATGCACATCAACACACACTGACACAAAATCAGTAGGCCTTGTGGAAAATAATGTGTATTTGTGTGTGTTTAGGTCAAGTGATCACTGCAGGTGTCGCAGAAATATTGAACGGCTATTCCCTGAAAACTATTCTGCGCAAAGTTCAGGGAGAGAAGCAGACTGTGGCTGCATCAGACACATATGATGACAGTTACCTAGGTAAGAGACGTGTTTGTGTGTGTTTGCCTTTGAAAGGTAAAGATGCTTTATGGGACACCAGCGATTTTCTTTGGGGCCCTGTTTATGGGTCAGAGGACCAGCCCTCTGTCAATTTAATAAACACACGCACACATGAACACACATGAGCTTTTTTTGGTGGATGTTGAGGTAACCTTGACCCTCTGTCTCATAGCTCAATTCGGTGCTAAGTTTGTGCCTACTGATAACATTTCCATCTGGAACTACAGACCTCAAAACACTCATACACACACACATATTCTTTAAATACACACTTGAAAATCCTATGAACATTTTCCCTGTACTGTAAGTAATCATCATCACAGCTGGACTGTCATGATAATAGTGCAATCGATAATAAAATGATGAGATAAAACCAACATGAGTAAACATCGTTTTTAAACCCACTTTGGTAAGCAGCATCAACCATTCCTCTCACTGTAGTCGCTCTGGTTTTCTTATGTTCTCTTTCTGTGTCTGGTAGGTTACTCTGTAGCGGTCGGAGAGTTCACAGGTGATTCGGAACAAGGTGAGAACGTTTAAACCTTTTATATACGTGAATGATACAGATTAAAGGGATAGTTCACCCCAAAATTCTAATTTACTCCATCATGTTGTTCTAAATCTGTATGATTTACTTTTTTCTGTGGAACACGAAAGACTCCATGTGTAGACAGAACATACTTTAAAATATCTTCTTTGCTGGTCACATGTCGTAATGTTCGGGTTGAGTACCAGACCTTTCTCTCAGACACATAAACAAACCTCTACATCTTTTGTAGAGTTTGTGTATTAATGTGAGTGCATGAGAGAGAGCTCTGTCTCTGTGTGTGGTGGTTGTGTGGATTTGTTGCTTACTAAACTTTGATCGGACCCTTCAGCCTCAGACCATAATTACAGAGCACTCCCAGGATTCTGTCCCTGACATGCCACTCAGTGACAAACAGCCCATCTGCAGTCTGTCATCCCTCTCTAACACACACACACACATGTGTGCGCCCACATTGACTCATAAGCAATCATTAGCCTAACTATCCATCTGACAGTACCGTTCTGCAAAACCCTGCAACCTATTTACCAACCACCCACAATCCATCTTGAACAGACTAAAATCTGGAATAAAATAATCTTGTGTGAATTATTATGCTATATAATAGAGTGCACCTAATTGAAAAGTACACATTTTAAATTATAAAAAGATGATTGGTTACATTTTCTACATTGTAAAAAAAAAGCCAGTTAAGGTGAATAAAAAATGCAGCTGTGGTTGCCAGAAATTCACTGTAAAATACTGTGACAGTGGTTCTAATATTGCGGGATGGTATATTGGTGACTGTATGTTTCATTAGGTGATATAATGTTAAAATACCTATCTTTCAAAACTGCTACTGATACAGGTGCCACAATAGAAAACCACATAATGAATCAGAGTTAATTGCAAGTGGCCTGTCCATGAAACATGCTTAAATGGTACTTGCATACTTGCACTGGGTGATACAAAGACAAAACACCATGGTGGTAAAGCATATGACACTAAAATAATGCAATAAACATTAACTAAATAATGCAATAATTATCAACTACATATCTTATTATCACCCAGCTCTAATCTGGTAAATGTGACTATAAGGCATGGAGATATAAAATATTATAAACATTAACATCATGATTTTCTGTAAAGCTGCCTTAAAATGATGTGTATTGTGCTATAAAAGTACATTTGACTTGACAGAAAATGGAACAAAAAACACCCTAATGTACAAATATTAAGAAACAAAACTGTTTGATGAAATATAATCAAGTGATTTGTCCCACAGGGACTTTTGTCCATTTACTGTTTTTCATCGTAAATTGTATGGTACTGTAATTCAAAGATTTTATGTTCAAATTTTACTTCCAAACATCATTTTACTGTAAAATTACATATAGGTGCATCTCAATAAATTAGAATGTCGTGGAAAAGTTCATTTATTTCAGTAATTCAACTCAAATTGTGAAACTCGTGTATTAAATAAATTCAATGCACACAGACTGAAGTAGTTTAAGTCTTTGGTTCTTTTAATTGTGATGATTTTGGCTCACATTTATCAAAAACCCACCAATTCACTATCTCAACAAATTAGAATATGGTGACATGCCAATCAGCTAATCAACTCAAAACACCTGCAAAGGTTTCCTGAGCCTTCAAAATGGTCTCTCAGTTTAGTTCACTAGGCTACACAATCATGGGGAAGAATGCTGATCTGACAGTTGTCCAAAAGACAATCATTGACACCCTTTACAAGGAGTGTAAGCCACAAACATTCATTGCCAAAGAAGCTGGCTGTTCACAGAGTGCTGTATCCAAGCATGTTAACAGAAAGTTGAGTGGAAGGAAAAAGTGTGGAAGAAAAAGATGCACAACCAACCGAAAGAACCGCAGCCTTATGAGGATTGTAAAGCAAAATCGATTCAAGAATTTGAGTGAACTTCACAAGGAATGAACTGAGGCTGGGGTCAAGGCATCAAGAGCCACCACACACAGACATGTCAAGGAATTTGGCTACAGTTGTCATATTCCTCTTGTTAAGCCACTCCTGAACCACAGACAACGTCAGAGGCGTCTTACCTGGGCTAAGGAGAAGATGAACTTTTCCACGACATTCTAATTTATTTAGATGCACCTGTATAATGTGATGTTAATACATTCACAATGTTTTCCTGTATATGTGACCCTGGACCACAAAACCAGTCATAAGGGTCCATTTTTTTAAAATTGAGATTAATACATCATCTGAAAGCTGAATAAATAACCTTTCTCCATTTGATGTATGGTTTGTTATAGGACAATATTTGGCCGAGATGCAACTATTTGAAAATCTGGAATCTGAGGGTGCAAAAAAATCAAAACATTGAGAAAATCGCCTTTAAAGTTGTCCAAATGAAGTTCTTAGCAATGCATATTACTAAACAAAAATTAAGTTTTAATATATTTTTCAGTCTGTGTGCATTGAATTTATTTAATACACGAGTTTCACAATTTGAGTTGAATTGCTGAAATAAATGAACTTTTCCACGACATTCTAATTTATTTAGATGCACCTGTATAATGTGATGTTAATACATTCACAATGTTTTCCTGTATATGTGACCCTGGACCACAAAACCAGTCATAAGGGTCCATTTTTTTAAAATTGAGATTAATACATCATCTGAAAGCTGAATAAATAACCTTTCTCCATTTGATGTATGGTTTGTTATAGGACAATATTTGGCCGAGATGCAACTATTTGAAAATCTGGAATCTGAGGGTGCAAAAAAATCAAAACATTGAGAAAATCGCCTTTAAAGTTGTCCAAATGAAGTTCTTAGCAATGCATATTACTAAACAAAAATTACGTTTTGATATATTTACAGTAGGAAATTTACAAAATATCTTCATGTAACAGGATTTTTACTTAATATCCTAATGATTTTTGGCATAAAAAAATCGATAATTTTGACCCATACAATGTATTGGCTATTGTTACAAGTATACCTGTGCTACTTATGACTGGTTTTGTGGTCCAGGGTCACATATGGAAATGTATTAACAGGTTTTTATTAGCAGGTCTTAATTTGTTAAAATGACAATTTATAGAGTGTATTGATCATGGCCGCAGTAATTCATCAAATGATGATCATGAAGTATGGCAGATTGCAGTAGTTTGCTGTGTCATCCACAATTTACCACTCAAAACTGACCTGCAAAACAGAAAATGGTGACAAAATTGTGTTCAGCTCCATTTTTGAGGGTTATATGTGGTCTGTTACTTGATTTGCACAATTCCTTTAGCGAATCAGACGTTAGAACAATGCAGACAGCATGCACAAATAATCAACACTATCGGCGGTTTCAGTTCATTCTTCCCAGAATTCCCTCTCTGTCTTTCTCAGACATATGTTCTATCTGGTCTGGATTAGTGGTGAATCCAGAGAGGAGAGACATGCTGATCTCTTTTTGTCAGAGTTTCATACATGGCCTTTTGCTGTGGCACACTTTGTGGTCAAGCAAGGCGGGAAATTTGAGGTGGCCGGGGGAAGGGTCGAGGACAAGCGGGGCTGCGATGGGTCCCTGGGAGTCTGGGAGATTTCGAGTTAGAAATGAGGCAGACTTTTGAACAGTCCCTCTCCGATCTCAGTGGGTGGGACAGATCCGACAGACAGCCGCAAACCCTCCCACCACAACACTATCTCCAAGATCATCCATCAGGCCTCAGACAGCCTCTGTCTCCTCCACTATGTGTCTTTCTCCTCTCTGTCTCTCTCTTCTAAATATTTATAATAAATGAGTGACTGACACGGTGTTGACAGAGACGAGATTAACAACACTCACACGTCTCACCTCACTGTTTAGCCTGAGATGCGCTAGATAAGTGGTTGTGAGTGTGGAAATGTTCACTCATACACACTCTTCTCAAAACAAGAAAAGTGTATGTTTTATTATTGTTGAGTACTGAAGCACATCATTTGTTTCTTCAAACTCTGCAAGTCTAAAATATATAAAGCTGCTGACGCATATGTAAATATCTCAGGTATGTTTACTGTATGCTTTTCTTATGTCCTCTATGCAGAACTGGTAGCAGGGGTACCTCGAGGGGCTCACAGCTTTGGTTATGTAAGTATACAGTCCTAAACAGACTTTGTTTCCTGTGTTTCTGTCATGGTAAGATATGGAATCAAAGGTCATAGGGAAAGGTCAAGGGGGAAGGAAGAATGTGAGAAATGTTCAAGAGGTTAGTCACTACCTTTGTACTAAAATTGAAACATTTGTTTATTCAAATAAACAAAAAAAGCTGTATGTTTTGCAAAGACTGGTATTCGGGTAAAACCTCGTCACTTGTGTAAGTGCATGTGAGTTTCTCATCTGGATGTGATTTGAAGTCTTAAGAAGGAATTCCCAATTAGGCTGTAGCATCTAGGACGTAGGGGTGTCCCCTTTGGCCCTCAATTAAACAGAATCATATTCAGCTGGATGGGCGGCTTTTGAGGCAGACAGTGAATTTGCGTCTTTTTTTTTTTACTGCATGTTATATTCTTGGGTATTAGCCATATGGGGCTTTGTTTGATTTAGGATCTCAGTCGTACGTGTCCCATAAAACATCCACTAAGATCAATCTGGATGTAATTATTAGAGTGCTAAATGCCTAACATGAGGAAAATCACTCTGGTTTGGAGTGGAGGACAGACATGTGGTCAGATACACAAGTCCTGCAGTACATCAGAATCATGACGATGTGTTTTATTAGCACTAATACAATCTGAATTTTCTCTTATTACAGGTGGCTGTGATCAATGCAACAAACCTGACTTTTATCCAGAATTTTACTGGGGAGCAGGTGAGTGACTGTCCAGCCTTTGATTTGTTTTTTTAACTTCTGTTTTTAAAATTTTTGTTTTCTGTTTTTATTAGTTAAATATGCTATTTGTTCACTATGAATTATTTACAGGAGTTGTGGGTCAGTGCTAAGTTCTAAGTTGTGGAGAATGCAGCAGACAGCCACATTTTGACATACTTTACTATAATTATGATTGCTTTTCTATTTTTAGCCAGAGATGTAAAATGGCTCTTTTAGACAAGGAAAGTGTGTAGTGTGACTGTACTGCACATCTGGGTATATGCGCTTTGTCATTTAATGAATTTAATGCTGCCATAATCAATAAAAATTGCACAGAAACATCTCTTTTAAATGACTATTGTTGTTCTTTTGTGTTTTGCCTTCAACAGCCAATGGAAGGCTAAGCACAATGTTATTTAATATATTTATGTCTGGCTAAATTGGACCAAAGGAAGTTTTTGAATGAGACACAGACCTTATAATTGCATTTTCTCCATCTCACATTTCTATTTCATATACAACTTTTTCTGGCAGATGGCCTCTTATTTTGGATACACCGTTGCAGTGACTGATCTAAATGGAGATGGGTAAGTCAACATGGAAATTAATTTCTAATGACATGTAAGGTCATAAAACCTTAAAAAGTCATTGAGTAAGTCTGTCTACATTAAGGTCATTCTTATGAAATCTGTGTTTATCCCCATGTGAGGCAACTCAAAAGAGCACATTCTGTAGTCGTAGTACTTAGGTGTTCCTCAGGTCTGTCTGCATTGAAACAAGACTTTCTCATCTGTCCGCATTATTTGTTTTGAGCTAATTTAATTTACCAGCTCACGCTGTATTTAGTTACAAGGTGTATTCAGAACTAAATAGAACTTGGACCATATAAATCATATAAATAGGACCATAAGGTTTTATATGGGCTTTGGCTTATTTAGACTCATGCATTAAGCTCTGGTTTACTTGACCCTTGTTTAAATGCTCACATCGTCCAGGAGGGAATTTGATATGTATAAAATTTGTTTCTAATTTGGTCTTATGAGGATACAAAACTTTGCTGACACATCAGCGCCAAAGCTCCTTCTCTTATGTCTGAAATGCTGACATATGTTTATGCCATTAACTGAAAGGCTTCCTTACCAACGGTACATAGTTGAATACACAGTAAAACAGCAGTATACACAAAGAAAGAGCAGTTAAATGATACACCAGCAATGACCAACGTACAGAGCGAATTACAGCTCATTACACTTATAGCTGTTGAAATGGCTCATTTGCTGGAATCAGTCTTTAGTGTTGAAATCAATGTATCGTTTTTGTTCTTTTTTGGCTACTAAATGTGAAACGTATAAATCACAGTGATTTTTTTTTAGATATCAAATAACTTTGTTATATCTGTTATCTTAGATCTAAGAAGTCTGAGAAGTACAAATGTGAATTTTTCTACAACGTTTCATTCCATTTTATCATTGGAATTCCGCCACCATCTTTGTTGGTTTTAGTCCAGGTTATTCTCAGAATGCCCTGTTCCGAACTGTAGGAACATTTTGGTATTCCTCCATCGGTCCTCACTCAGTCCAAAACACACTCCTAAATTCATATCTCCAAGCAAAATGTCTCTGTTTTATATTATCAGCATTTATAAGATTTATGCTTTATCCCCCGCCATGATACTGTCATGTGCTGGCTCGTCTTTGTCTTCTCTGATGGCTCGTATTTTACAATGGTTCAGTGGTGCACTTCCTTGTATATATTGCTGTCTTGTAACCTCAAGGGTGACGTCTTGTATGATACTTTGACTTCAGACATGCACTATAAAGCTGCAGGTCTTTATTCAGTTGTTAACCATCCATTCAGTTTCCAAATAAAGCATCTTCAAAACAAATGCATGTACAATTTGTTACTTATGGGCCTCCCAAAATTCAAAACCAAGAGGTGTTTGTGTCAAATTTGTGAATTTATGTGCACGCACAGGCTAGATGACGTGCTAGTTGGAGCTCCACTCTACATGGACCGTGAGTTTGAGAGTAAACCTCGTGAGGTGGGCCGTGTGTACTTGTATTTGCAAGAGGACGTGCTTCTCTTCTCCCCTCCAATCACACTCACTGGAACGCACCTGTTCAGCCGGTATGGAAGTGCCATCGCCCCTCTCGGAGATATCAACCAGGATGGCTACCTTGGTAAGTGTTTGTGTTAGTTTCAGAGTGTTGTCTTGCATGTTTCAGGAGTTTTTACAAGGCCAGTGAGACAGAGGTATGCATATACACACATTTCCTACTTGTCTTTTTTTGTTTAGGATATCCTGTCTCTCTATCACACGCTTAAAATGTACAGTTCTAGCCAGTCGGGAAGGGTAAAATGTCTGCATTTTCCTGTGAAGAGTTGGGTGTAAACCACTCTGTTGCGTGTGTGTGTGTTTTGTTGAGTTTGTGGATGGAGGTCACATGGTTTATATTCCTGTTGCTATTCAACTACTAGTATTGCAAAATAAATAAATAAAGATCAACAAAAAAATTATATGATTGAAAAATCTACAATAAATCAGATTTAATTAATTTAATAATGTAGAAATTTATATTAAATACTGTCATAAATGTAACAATAAATAGTGTTTATAAATTTTAAATTATAAATGTAAATTCACCCCCAAAAATTATGAATTAAAGCTGAAATTGAAAATTTCGAGAATTTGAAATTTTGGTCAGAGCATTGTTGACCTGCATGGGCACACAGAAAAAAATCATTTTTGTTGAGCCCTGTCTCTCGGTTTCTGTCCTGATCATTGCTAATTATGTTGTCATGGCAGCATTTCTCTATTTATTATGATTTTTAAGAGATCTTTCTGAATCTGAAAGAAACCAGGTGTTCATGGGTGGAGTTTAGACCAGACTATTCAGCCACAGATCATCTCCATCTCTACAGACAGATTGAGTTGAGTTGTAGACAGGTTTTCTATTGTTCTGGTCACTGTGTGCATGCGTGTGTGTGTGCACATGTGCAGTTTATGAATCAGCTCCATATGTTACTGTAACACAATCTGATATGTCAGTGTAATTTTAAAATGACACTTGATGTGGATGAAAGTAAGATGAGGATATGATGTCCATACATGAAATGTAAGCCATCTGATTCTCTGATTTCCAAAAGCATGTTGTCATATAAGACTTTACAGCTTGTATGAAATGCCAGTGTGCTTGTGCTTGCCAGTGTGCCAGTGTAAGACTCAAATATTCTATATAATGTGTCTGTGAGTTCTATGGTAACAAAACACACTTTGATTTATGCAGGGGTTCATTTTGTGGATTACTTAAAGGTCTTGACTAATTTTTTCTGGCAATGTAAAAGTATCACATTATGAGATGATGCTGCCTTGGAGTTTTGGAGAATAATGACTTAATCAATAACTGATATGGTCATAATGAATCTGATATCACACACTGTATCTCTGTTTCACCAGCCATATGGCTGCACTGGTTTGATGAAGTGACACTTGTCACAGTGTCTCTGTTTGCTTTTGTACTCCTGCTGTTTGAATTATTCTGTCTTATAGCTAGTTGCTTGGCTTCTTTGTTCTGAGCTTTGTTTGTTCAGTTTTGTTGCTCTGTTGCCTCCAGATGGATCTGCTTTTGAGAGGATCCAGTGAGAGGCATCACTTATGTGTGTGGCTATACAGTTTGTAGTGTCCTGGGGTTTAGTGTTAGTTGTTGGCAGGCCCAGACAGAATCTATACTTTTTTTTTTTATTTCGCTGAATTTGGGAGAAAATCTTTTCAAATTGATCATTTATGAAAGTACATTTAACAAAGTGCATATAAGAGCTTATAATTATAATTCCATTAGGGCCAGAAAATGAGGTTAGGCCCTTGAGCATGACTTTACAATACATGTGTGTTATTTTTGGATCCAGTGGTTTCTTATGTCTGTAAAATGTCTGTTTCCCTCCACTGTGGCATGTAGTATATGTATGCAGTCAAATAAGGCCAAGCCACACAATTAAGTATCTTGTAAAGTGTCATAATGAATTCGGTCTCATATATATTATGCTGTTCTTTTTCGCCGACCGTCTGACTGTTAATGTTGGGGGTCTTTGGGCACTGTGCCAGCTACTGTGCCCACTGCTTGAAAACAGGAAAAGGAAATGATCAAGAATCACCAACAACACGCGACGGATATTTATCGAGAGGAACTCGCCCAAGAGAAACAGTGAAACGGAGCATTATTACATACGCTGACGCACTCGTGCGCACACTTCCCACTCACACACACACACACACAGTGGTCCAGTGGACGGAAATGAGCACTTTCTTGTGGTGATGATTTTATTTTTCTAAGTCTAATTAAACTTTTCGTTCCCGTCTACCTCAGAACGGTTTGCTTAGCTCAGAAGATTTCCATGAGCACACATTCCTCTCAGATCTGTCATTAGTCATGGGCTCTCTCTCTTTCCCTATTCTGTATCCTTTGATTCCTTTGTTTTTGTCAGTTCTTTGGAGTTTGTCAGTTGTTTTCATTATAGAGTGAGGACATAGATACTCAAAGCTTGGCCTATGGGTGAAATTCAGCTCCCTGTGAGGTTATCAGCAGATATAACTATCCTAAACAACATTATGGTTTTTTACAGTTCAGTTGCAGTTTCCATGTCTACACTACAACCAAGTGACACAACAGGACAAAAAGCCTTTATATTCAGAAAGACTGTGTACACCGCTCTAATTTTGCTCCATCACACAACTTGCTTGTAGCGTAGACAGCCTTGATGATTTGTCACAGTCACACTGATTTGATGCTGGGGTGCAGACTAGAGTAGATGCTGGCGTAGACGTGTGTGTATATATATATATTATAAGACAATTAATTGTGTGTCGTAATTGAACACATCACAGTGGAGAGAAACAGACGTTTTACAGACATGAAAAAACACTGTTTCCAATAACATGCATATTATTAAATTATGCTCATGGACCAAATCACACTCCACTTTCGGCCCACATTCTAATGGACTTATAATAATAATGGCTGATAAGAATTAGATATATTTAGTAAATTACATTAAATTCTATTTTATTTTAAAATACCCTATGAGTCACTATGAGTTTGATTGACCTGCATTCTGACTAATTCTAATAAACTCAACAGGAAAGTTAGTAGATTAAAATTGGTGGATTTGAAGTTGAAAATTGGTGTGTATTGATGTCTTTCCGTGGTTAAAACGTTAAACTTTCGGATGTTCATTCATGTTTATTTCATGCTATAACTAGTAGGAAGAAATGATCTGTCCACATAATACTTGAACTGAGGCACTACAGCGATCTGTCACGAAACATTAAAGAGCCACAAAATGGTATTTATTGTTTGAATTTCTAAAAAATTACAAAATTTTGTTTCATACCAGAAGTAACCTGCTTTGTCTTGTAACCTGCTCTGCAATGTCAGTGTCCTCTTTATGCCTCATTATATTTTTCACTATTGGTGCATATATGCACTTTACTTTAATGGGAGGATCTGAAGTTAGCATACTGGATGCATTTATGAATTTTATGAATGAATTTATGTGTAAATAAGATGTCACGATTAAATTCACATGGTCTACGCTAAGTGAAAAGGCTCTTTCAAAGAGGTTCCAGCACTGTTTTGATAATTATATAAGGCTGATATGCAGTAAGTCACACTTTTAAACCAAATGAAAGCCGTATATCATTACTATTACCAGATAATTCAGTGGCCCCTGGTAATTTTCTAAAAGCAGCCCTAAAGCAAAGTAATGCGAATATCCCTGTCATAGATCTTTATAGAGCTTATTTCCTCAACATCCCCTCAGTCGCTCTGTTCCTCTGCCTTTCTGCCCCTCAGTGGGCATCTCCGTCTGGGTCAGCAGTTCTCTGTTTCTTTAGTTTTCCCCTCGTGTGCGTGTGCTGCTGCCCAAATGTAGGTTAATGATTTGAGCAGCGCTGCTGGCAGGAGGAACACTTGAACAGATAACCCTACCCTGGAGATTTATTGGCCATGCAGTAGTGGACTTGGACTTGTGCTTGTGCATGAGTCTGTTATTGTTCTGTAATAGTCCCTCAGTGCCGAAGAGAAAAGAGCGGTCTCTCCCTGCAGAGCTTTGTGTAAATCATCGGTATTCTTTTCAGCAGCATCCTCTGTTCTTCCACATGAAAGCATCTCTCTGTTCCTCTCCAACATATCAAACACTGAAATAATCAATAATAAATTATAAATTACAAAATGAAGCAGATCCAAAGGTATATCACTCAGTGTGAATCCTGGTCTTCTTGTAGGTACTGTATGGAAGCCTGTTTTTATGTTAGAATAAAAACTAAATTCAGCTTTGTGACTTTATCAAATATCTATTCATATCTCACAGTTGCAACTTCATGTCTTTCTGTATCTCACAAAATGACTTTTTATCTCACAACTGAGACTTTATATCTCACATTGTAACAATATATTAAAAAATTTTGACTTTTGTCTTACTGTTTAAACATCTCACATTGCGCCTTTATCTTGCAATTGCCACTTTATATCTCTCAATTTTGAATTGATATCTCAAAATTGAGACTTTTTATATGACAATAAAGAATTTATATCAGACCTTATATCCCACCATGTGACTTTATGTAACAGAATTGCGACTTTATCTAACAATTTTTTTATCTCACTGTTTAGACTTTGTATCACAATACAACTTTATATCTCAAAATTAGGATTTTAGATTTCACATTGCGACATTGTCTCACAACTGCAACTTCACATCTCACAGCTGTGACTTTGTCTTATGTTGTGACGTCTCACAATTGCAATTATGTTTCTCAGAATTGAGACTTTACTATTTAGACATTATTCACCATAATTGTTATTTTTATAACACAGGTGAGACTTTAAATCTCACAATCGATACTTTATATCTCACAATACAGCGACTCAGTTGCAACTTTGTCTTAATTGTGACTATTTCTAATTTTTAACTTCCTCTTACAGTTTTTATTTTATTTCTTAACACTGATGAAGAAACAGGCTTCCACAGGTAGACTGAGGTTGGAAACAAATTGGATGTACATCTTTTATATGCTGTTATTGATCAAATATTGTTGTTCTCCATCTTTTTCTTACTCAGACGTGGCAATAGGAGCTCCGTTCGCAGGAGAGGATCGTGGTGGCAGGGTCTTCATCTATAACGGGCAAAAATCTGGGCTGATATTACAGGCATCTCAAGTGCTGAAAGGCGACTGGGCCTCATCCGCCGTCCCAGCAGGCTTTGGATTCACCCTGCGTGGAGATTCTGACCTCGATAACAACCAGTACCCTGGTGAGTAAAGAAAAGCTTTCAGTCTCTTCCTCTCTCTGTTTACGCAAGTTTCTGTTAAGACGATCATGCTTAGGAACTGATGTAAGCCAGGGAGATCAGATGTAGGAGGAATGAAAGAATGGACAAAGAAGAAAAAGACTGGACTGAGAGATCCAGGTTGAGTCACATTGTTGGTCAGTCCATGGGTCATTTTTTACAACTGTGTGCAAGTGTTTCCACTCATTCTTCTTCATTTCTTGGTCTTTTCTTTGTCTCCTTTTATGGAGGGATATTGTTTCTGCATATTTTTCTCGTTACTATGTTTATCGTGGTTTATTTATCATGTTTTTATTGAAAACAAAGAAGGTCAGATCTTATTGAACATTTAGATACTTTAAAGTCAATCATTTTGAGACTGTGGGGATAAATATTTGCAGGTGACTGAACAAGCTATTTATAGCATGTGTGTGTGTGTGTGTGTGACAGATTGTTGTGTGGCAGATGTTGACTGGGCTCCAGATGAAGTTTCAAGGGTTCAACTCTGTTTCTTTTAGACATTCTGGTTCTTTCTCTGGTTCTTTCACATAAAATTTTATCATGAAAGATTAATAATTGCTTTATTGTGGCTGAAATCAAACTTTTTAAAGTGTTTGCAAACAAATATGGTATATTATGTGATGTATTCAACTGTGTCCATACAAAAAAAAAAGTTTATCCATAATATATCCTGAAATGTCTTGCTTTCAGGCAAAAGAGCCTCTAGTTTCCCTGTTGAGGTCTAGCAGTGTTGAAAAATGAAGAAACCGTGGCTTTATTTTGAAGTTATTAGTTTGGGCATGGATTAGTTTATATTGATTTGAACTGCCAGAGTGAATATCCAGAGCTTTCTGAAGAACATGTTCTCACAATCCAACACACCTGCGCCATAATCTTGTTTTGACTAACAGAAATATGAATCAATTGTTTCATAGAAACTGCAAAAACATCCAGTGTGTTTCTAAAGCTAAACTCTGCTGTAACGCCTCAAGCCCGTTTCAGCAAAAACAGAGCCGTGTGTTCATTCTTTCTGTCCTTTAATCTCCTCTTTCATTTTTTAATGGCATTGTACAAAATCATCAAAGCAGATGCTGTCACATGCTTTCTTTAAAGAGACGGGAAGTCAGATGGGTAGGCAGCTTAAATGCACATGTGTGTGTTGAGCGAGTGTGTGGGTGTTTATTCTTTCATGGCGACAGGATTGTCATCTTAAATATGCTCTAATAAAAGCAGATCTTTTCCATACATGAAAACCTTCAATGGATGGCAAAACGATCACGCACAGGTGTACATATATACACACACCATAATGTTGAACAGACTCGGAAACCAAAACGAAAGACAGAAAAGAGGTTTTCCTGTCTCTTATTCTCAAAATTGATAAATTGCAGCTTTTTAGAGATGTGATCTCAGTAATCTTTGATCAGTGTGAATCTTTTAATCGGCCTCTCAGTATATCATTGAAGTGTGTGCATGTACATTTTTACATGGTTTATCACTTTCGTCAGTTCATTTAGATTAAAATCACTTCGTTTTATTCCTCGTTTGTAAGGTGCTTTGGATAAAGCCATGTGTTGAACTTTTTATTTTATTCTTTGAAGTCTGTCGATAAAGTTGGTTATGGTTTCTTGCACCATAAATAGTCATAATTTAGTTTTACATGACTATTTTATACTTTGTAGATTTTGACATGTAATCATGTTAGTTATGTTGATCGTTCTAACATATTCTGAAAAAAGATTTTGCAGCTTAGTTTCCATAAATGGTCTTGGTTGAAAGGGGAAGTAGCTTTGTGCCCTGAAACAAGTTACAGAAATTTTGTAACTTGCTTGGTCTCTATTTATCTGCCTTTCTACTGGGTAGCTCCATCCACTATAACATCTCATTGGCCCAAAATCACACTCCTCATAATTGTACATTAAAGAGATCACCAAAAAAAATGAAAATGGTCATTTACGCACCCTCGTGTTGTTCCACAGCGGTACAACTTTCTTTCTTCTGCGGAACACAGAAGACATTTTAAGAAGAAAAAAAAAGCGCAGTGTTTTTTGTCCATACAGTGGAAGTCAATGGTCACCAAAACTTTTTAGTTACTAACATTCTACAGAATACCTTAAAAGTCATTCAGTTGAGGGACAGAACAACATGAGGGTGACGGACAAAATTTTAATTTTTGTGTGAATTATCCCTTCAATATCTTCTGATTGGCTGTGGTTTTGTCTTATTGCGCAGCAATTACATGTCCATCATGTACAGTGTTGGGAAGGTTACTTTGGAAATGTAATAGGTTGCAGATTACAAGTTACTCTAATAAGTAGTATAACTATTTCAATTACTTTATTAATGTAACTGATTACATTTGATTGTTTTTTGAATACTTTTCTAAATTTCTAACGAATGTTTTCAGCTGTTAATTATTTTGAAAAATTAAACCAGGCAGGACTTTAGACCTCTTTTTACTTTGAGATTGTTCTGAGGTTAAATACAGGTTTAAAATCATAACAAGATATAGTTTAATAGCTATAGCACTGTTTTTGAAATCAAATCTTTGCATAGCTATGACAGGAAATACTGGCATCTAACAATGCTTTAGAAAAAACAGTTAATCTTAAAAAATAAAGCATATACATAAATCCAAATAGGAAATAAAACCGTTA